>NW_023601653.1:37200204-37430292 GCF_014898055.3 Talpa occidentalis
CTATATATTATCATATCATCTGCAAATAGTGATAGTTGACTTCTTCTTTTCCTATTTGGATTCCTTGGATGTCTTCTCTTGTCTTATTGCTCTGGCTAGGACTTCCAGTATTATAATTGAAAAGCAGTGGTGAGAGTGGACATCCTTGTCTTGTTCAGATCTTAATGGAATTGCTTTCAGCTTTTCACCCATTGAGAATGATACTGGCTGTTGGCTTCTCATAGATGCCGCTTATTTTATGATGTTGGTATGTTCCTTGTATCCCAAGAATTTCAAGGGCTTTTATCATGAATGGGTGTTGCATTTTGTCGAAAGCTTTCTCAGCATCTATTGATATTATCATATGGTTTTTATATTTCTTTTTGTTGATGTGTTGGATAACGTTGATTGATTTTCGGATGTTAAACCATCCTTGTGCCCCTGGAATGAATCCAACTTGGTCGTGGTGAATTATCTTATGGATACATTGTTGGATTCTGATAGCTAAAATTTTATTGAGGATTTTTGCATCAGTGTTCATTAGGGAGATTGGCCTATAGTTTTCCTTTTTTTGTGTTGTCCTTATTCGGTTTTGGTATTAGTGGTAATATTGGCTTCATAGAACGTGTTTGGTATTGTCCCTTCCTTCTCAATTTTTTGGAAGAGTTTGTGAAGGATAGGCACTAATTCATCTCTGAATGTTTGGTAGAATCATTTGTAAATCCATCAGGTTCTGGGCTTTTGTTTTTGGGGAGGTTTTTGATTACCATTTCAATTTCGCTGCTTGTTAATTGGTCTGTTTTAGGTGTTCTATTCTTCTTATCTAGCTTTGGGTGATTGTAGAGTTGTAGGAATTTGTCCATCTCCTCTAGATTGTTGAACTTGTTTCCATATAACTGTTCATAGTAGTTACTGATTATTATTTTGATTTCTGCTGTGTCCGTTGTGATTTCTCCTCTTTCATTTATGATCCTGTGTATTTGTGCTTTCTTCCTTTTTCCTTTGTGAGCCTGGCTAGGGGTTTGTCTATTTTATTTATTTTTTCAAAGAACCAGTCTTGGTTCATTGATCTTTTTGGATGTTTTTTTAGTTTCAATTTCATTTATTTCTGCTTGGTTTTATTATTTCTTTTCTTCTACTGGTTTGGGTTTTTTTGTTGTTCTTTTTCTAGATCTTTGAGCTTCGAGATTAGGTTGTTTCTTTGAGTTCTTTCTTGTTTTTTGATGTGAGCTTCTATTGCTATATATTTTCCTCTTATTACTGCTTTTGCTGCATCCCATACATTTAGGATATTGTGTCTCCTTGTCATTCAATTCAAAGAATTTTTTAATTTCTTCTTTGATCTCCTCATTAGTCCAGTGGTCTTCCAGTAGTGTGGTTTTTAATCTCCATGAGGTAGGATAGTTCCTTGCCTTCTTTTTATGATTTATTTAAAGTTTGATGCCTTCGTGGTCAGAAAAGATGGTTGGTATGATTTCAATCTTGGTGTATCTGTTGATGTTTGTCTTGTGCCCCAGTATGTGATCAATCCTGGAGAATGATCCGTATGCGCTTGCGAAAAATTTGTACTCCAGTTTTTTTGGGTTTAGTGTTCTATAGATGTCTGTTAAGCCCAAATGCTCTAGGTCCTTATTTAGAGCTTTAGTTTCTTTACTTATTTTTTGTCTTGTTGATCTATCCATTGTTGATAGTGGTGTGTTGAAGTCTCCCACTACGTATGTGTTTTCTCTCATGTCTGTTTTCAGAGAGGACAACAGTTGTCTGATATATTTTGGTGCTCTTTCGTTTGGTGAGTATATGTTAATGAGTGTTATTTCTTCTTGAAGTATTGTCCCCTTAATCATAATGTAGTGACCATTGGGGTCTCTTTTTATTTTTTTGAGTTTGAAGTCTGTTTTATCTGATATAAGTATAGCTGTTCCTGCTTTCTTTTTTGGCCCATTTGCTTGTAGGATTGTTTTCCATCCTTTTGACTTTGAGCCTATTTTATCTTTTGTAGCTAAATGTTTCCTGGAGACAGCAAAAGGTTGGGTTTTGTTTCTTAATCCAGGCTGCAACTCTGTGTCTTTTTATTGAAGAGTTTAGTCCATTTACATTTAGAGTTAATATTGATATGTTAGCATCTGTATTTGCCATTATGTTGTCTTTCTTTGATTTATTTATATTTCTTTTAATAACTTTTTTTTTTGGTCTTCTTTCGTTGTTATTTGTCCCTCTGAGGTTCTGGCTTTAGGATTCCTTGTAGTATTTTTTGGAGTGGGGGTTTAGTCGTAATGAAATTCCGGAGTTTCTCTTTGTCTGGGAAGGTCCATATTCTTTCTTCAAAGAGGAAAGAGAGCTTTGCGGGATAGAGTATTCTTGGTTGGCATCTGTTTTCTTGAAGTCTGTTGACTATGTCCTTCCACTCTCTCCTTGCCCGTAGTGTTTCTTCAGAGAAGTCTGATGTCAGCCTGATTGGTTTTCCTTTGAATGTTATCTGTGTCTTCCCTCTTGTCAGCTTCATTATTTTTCCTTGTCCTGGATTCTTGGGAGCTTTACTATTATGTGTCTTGCTGTGTTTTTCCTTTCGTCGTGGAAGTTTGGTGTTCTTCTTGCTTCTTGTATATCAATTTTCAGCTCCTTCTTCGCATTTGGGAAGTTCTCTTCAATTATCTCCTGGAATATTTTCTCTGTTCCTACATCTCTCTCCTCTCCTTCTGGAATTCCTATAACTCTTATATTTCCTTTCCTCATGGAGTCAGATAGTTCCCGAAGTCTTTCTTCATTCTTTTTCCTTCGTACTTCTCTTTCTTTTCTGTTTGGTTCTTTTTATTTCTGTATCTTCAAGAGTACTTATTCGTTCTTCCATTTCATCTATTCTGCTTTCATTGCTTTTCCCAGAGTTCTTTAGTTCCTCCATTAATTCTTTGATCTCCTGCATTTCTTACTTTCCTCTTTAGGGACTCTATTTCCTTCTTCTGATCTATCACTTTTTTAATCATGGCAATTTTAAATTCTCTTTCTGGAAGGCTCAGAAGTTCTTCCAAGTTGCTGTCGTTGCAATCTGGGGAGTGGTTTTCTTTTTGTGGTGTGCTTCTTTCCTGAGGCGTTTAGGTTGCGTGTGGTTCTTCTACTCCCTACTGTCTGTTTTCTAATTTGTCGTATGCGTTGGGGACACTGTGTTGCGGACTGACTGGCATCTTGGGTGAACTTCTCCGCTCCCCTCTGGCTCTTCCAGGAGCCATCTCTGTCTTCTGGGGGAGCTTTCTGCTGGTTTTAGGCAGTTTTTACTGAAGAAATGTCCCTGTTCTAAAATGGCGAAGCAGGATGCAGTCCCTGCGCCTCCGGTTTCAGGCACACTCTTCTGCGCCCCCGGTCTGCCCCGGACGTGGGTGCCTGCTCCTCTGTGGGCTCAGACTGCTGGTCGGAAGGGCCTGGCGTGGGGTGGGCTAACTTCCCGGCTGGCCACTGGGTCCTCCAGCAGCCTTCTGCCCTTTTCAAGGAGTCTTAAGAAATTTCCTGTTCTATGGGGTGTTAGTGACTTTTTTTTTCCTGGTCTCTAGGTGGCGCCAGAGATCTCTCCTATTGTCCTTGGGGGCTGTTTTTCGCCCCCCCCCCACCCCGTGGGACAGGGAACAGAGCGGGAATGGTAGGGTAAACCTCAACAGCTTTGGGGTGCTGTGTCTGCCTTGTGTCCCACCGTCGTGGGGAACCCACGCCCCTAATTTCGTGCCCCGGGTCTCAGTTCAAAGCCCTCAGGTCCAGGACGCGGGCTGTAGCCCAGTTCAGTGGCGCGGGAATGGCGCCTTTTGCACCCGGCTCCCGTGCCTGGGCGCCTGGTTACTGCTCACTCAGGGAGGGACCTTCACCTCAGTGAGGACCTCCGCGCGTCTCCCCGCAACCCGCAAGCCTAGGTCGCAGGCGCGGGGGCCTGGGCCGCTGCGATCCCGGTCCGCGTTTTCTTTTCAAGCGCGCCAAGCGCGCCGCTTTCCCGCGCAGGCTTACCGGCAGCCCGGGCTGTGTGCGCGTCTCCCGGGGTCTTTGTTCTTCTCTAATGGAGCCCGGAGCCATTGCTCACCGCCGCGGCGGATCCTGCAGGGTTCGCCTCAGCTCCCGTTCACGGGGTGTGGTGGCTGCAATAGTTCCTTTCCACTCACAGTCCCGCTTGCTGCGTCGTTTGTTCTTTTTTTTTTTAAATCTTTTTTTTTTTTTTTAAATCTTTTTTTTTTTTAAATCTTTTTTTTTTTTAAATCTTTTTTTTTTTTAATAGAGGCATGTTTTATTTATTTATTTTGTTTGTTTGTTTTGTTTATACATGCATTGGGTACAGTCAGAAGCGCGGGAGGGTGAGAGAATTCACCAGAGCCAGAGCGGGGAGCAGAGCAGGCAGAAGGACCGAAGTACACTGCTGAGGGGAGCAGCGGGCGGCAGGAGAGGTCTGCGCGCCATGTGGGATCCTCCTCTGGTGGCCGGGAAGCAGCCGGGGATCGAACCGGCGCCGCAGAGGCCGCGGGCAGCTTCGCAACCCAGCGCTCAACCGCTGCGCCACCGGGGAGGCCCTGCGTCGTTTGTTCTTGTGGGCCGTTTTGGTTTGTTGTTTCCTCCTCTCTGCCGGTCGGTCGGAGAGTGCCGCCTCTGTGGGCGGGGGAGGGGAGCAGGGTTCTGCGCTTCCCTCCCTTCTGGTCCTCTTTTATGGCCACTTTCTTCTTCGGGTAGTTTGCTGGCGTCACCCGTTTATCTTCCGTGTCCCAGTTCTCTCTGGGACCTGCCGCTTTTCCTCCCTATTAACTTTTTTTAATGGGAGATCTTACTCGCAGCGTCTCCTCGCCGCCATGTTGCTCCGCCCGGTCTCTCTGTGAGCTGCCGATCTGACGACCTGGAAACCCAAAGTCACTCTCAGAGCTGGCCGGACCTGCGAGCTGGCGGAGAGCCAAAAATGGGGGACCCAAACTTACGTTTTTGAAACAAAGACATTTACAAAAATCACACTTGTGGAACTGGATACAATTTGATTTAACTATACATTCAAGTGTGTGCATACAAATGTATATACAACTTAATTTAAATATATGGTTTGATATAAATGTATATAGTCAACCATATACATACAAATGTGTATACACTTTTACAAAGATCTACTGAATTTATAATAGCTTTTATATCAGCAGCTAATTATAGCTAGGATGATGTTTTCTTGTACAGTCCCTGGTAACATACAGTCCCTTGGTAAAATAAGTAAATCCTCTATGGTATATTAATGAAATATATTTTGTAAGCAAAGATATTGCCATTTTAAAAAGATTTATTTATGCATACAAGAGCTGGGGTACAGGCCAGAAGTGTGGGGGGCAGTGAGAGGACTCACCAGAGACAGAGCGGGGAGAACGGTCTGATTGACTGAAATACACTGCTGAGGGGAGCAGTGGGCGAGTCAGGAGAGGTCTGCAGCGCCATGTGGGTTGCTCCCTGGCCAGCTGGGGAATCAAACTCGTGCTACAGAGGCTGTGGACAGCTTCACAGGTTGCATCTTAACCCCTTGCACCACCAGGGAGGCCCAAAGATATTGCCTTTTAAATACAAATTATAAGCTTGAAGTTGTGGATCTCCAGTCAGCAGCAGTCCTATTGACTGTGAGGTAGGATGAAGCAGATTATAAAGGCTAATTGAACAAAAAATACTTAATATGTCTGATTAATAACTCTATCCCAGACCTACTGAAGTAGTGTCTATATGGTTGGCCCTGGAGTCTGAAATTTTTATCAATTTCCCCTTGGTTCTGCCTATGCTTGCTGGTTGATAACCATTTGTAGGGTAAGGAAAAATGTCAGGCTTTTCTGCCCTCCCGCCATCAGGATAGATGATGGATCCTTGCGGTCCTGAATGCATGCCTGGTGGCGGGCACCTGGAGTAGGGTGTGGGCATAAGTAGACGGGATTCACCTGGGCTGAGACTGTGCCTTTAAGGGTGGCGTCACGAGGACGACAGCAGCAGCAGAAGCCAAAAGAGAAGAAGCCCAAAGCAGAAGCAGAGAATACCAGAGAGCCCAGATAGAGTGAAGATTTGCTGGGGGCTGGGAGGACTGCCAGCATCCCAGCGCCCCAGCACCCCTGCCTGCCACGTACCTGCTGAACCCCATTAAAAAACCTGCAAAACCACTGAGGACTCTGACTCCTCCTTTACCCGGTCTGCATGGGATCAGAAAACCTGCACTGTGCCCATTCCTGCCCTTTACACCATTGCAAAAGAACACAGATGAAACTCAGCAAGCTCTTTCACAAACTGCATGTTGTTACAATCATGAATTCCACAGGTTATAAAAATACAAATCTATTTAGAGGCTACTGATAAAAAAATACACATACATAAGCATAAGAAATATTTAGTAATAAATACAAAGGAAGATGATAAATTTTCGTATCCAGTGTAATATTCCTCAGGGCACCTTCTACCATAAACAAAGTGAGGCCAATGAATGAAGAAGAGTTTTCTCATTATCCCAGGCTTTCCCTGAACAAAACCATTAATTCTTCCTAATCATAGGCTCATTTAATGAACCATACAATTGTGTTTGCTGCCACTTCTGCACCACCATCACTCTTATCTCACTGCCACCTTATAGGGTAAATGTCAGGCTTTTCTGCCCTCCCGCCATTAGGACTGATGATGGCTCCCTGCTGTCCTGAATGCATGCCTGATGGCGGGCACCTGGAGTAGGGTGTGGGCATGTGTAGGTGGGTTCACCTGGGCTGAGACTTGGCTCATAAGGAACACCGAGGGAACAGAACCAGAAGGAGAATAAGCGAGAGATGGGAAGAAAACCAGCAGAGAAGTAGAGAGAAGGCCGGAGAGCCCAGAAAGAATGAAGACTTGCTAGGGGCTGGGAGGCCTGCCAGCCTCCCGGCCCACCGCCACCACTGCCTGCCATGTACCTGGTAAACTGAATAAAAGCTTGAAAAAGCCACCAGGGTTCCAGGACTCTTCTCCTTTACCCGATTATAGAGATCATGCTCTGTACCCTTCCTGGCACTACACACCTCTAACTGGCCGAACTCCAGCCAAAGGAGAAGGGCGGTAAGTAAGGAGGTCTCTGTGCTGTGGCTCATACAAAGCAAAGTGCACACAAATGCAGCAGTTATAAAACATAAAGAAGCCCCTGGCTGCAAAAGTCACTTGCGAGAGTGCTCCCTCTAATGGAGGGGTGAAAAAAACTCACTGTTACAGGCCTGGGTCTGTGGTTTCTGAAATTACCTCATCAGAAATCCACTGAATTTTTGGTTTGCAAACTTCCCTTCTGAATTCTGGTGCAATAAGTTGCTCAGGACTTCAAAACAGAGCAGCCCTTCCAGAGCACAGCTGTTGGTGCTTTGTAGGAGGCAAGTGAGGCTTATATCAAGTTGGCCTCTTTGAAGATACCTCTTTGAAGAAAACTCAATCATCCACAGCCTCACCTTCTTTGTCTGAACAATAGAGACATTCAAACAGTCTGTGACCCATTTTAAGTCATTTTAAGACTCATGTAAGTCACTGGGTTATTGTAATTTTCAAATGAGATGATGCATGGGAGGACACTTTGAAATAAAGGCTTTGAAAGTCTATGTCACTATAATAATAATTTAGGCGAGCTACCCCCAACTCCATGGTGCCTTTGTGCAAAACTGAAAGGGATACTCCCTCCAGGTGGATGAATTACATAAAGACCCTCTGGGCTGACAGCCCCACAGCGTACACAGAGGAGCAATGAGCACTGGCAAGGCGAGAGGCAGGTGAGGGAAGCACGGCTGCACCTGTGAGTGCTAGTCCTCACCCAGGCTGGGTTCTGGTCAGTCTGCAAACTCCCACTGCTTTCCTCTGTGGTTCAAGATGTAGTAGAATCATTTCTTCCTTATTAAAAAGCACCAGCAGATCTGGAGTGGGGAAAGAGAGTTTGAGCAAGTGGAAGAGGATGGTTTGACAGTGGGTGCTTTTCTGCTCAGAGTGCCCCAAAGGACAGTGATTGGTAAACTCACTCATGGATTCCTTGAAAATCCCATGTAGTGGCAGGATGGGCACAGAGCAGGATCTCTATGATTCTTGCAGATGGGTGAAGGAGAAGTCCTGGAGCCCTCAGTGGCTTTTTCAGGCTTTTATTCAGTTTACCAGGTACATGGCAGGCAGAGATGGCAGGGGGCCAGGAGGCTGGCAGACCCCTAGTCCCCAGGGAATCTTCACTTTTTGGGCTCTCCGGCGTTCTCTCGGGGCCTCTGCTTCTCTGCTCTTCTCCTTCTGGTGGTCTCGTTCTCTCTTACAAGCCCAGTCTCAGCCCAGGTGAACTCACCTACATAGGCCCACACCCCACTCCAGATGCCCGCCATCAGGCATGCATTCAGGACCACAGAGATCCATCATCAATCGTAATGGTGGGAGGGCAGAAAAGCCAGACAATCATTTACCCTACACCCCAGCCGCTCTTGATGCCCAGGAGCACGGAGGTGGGAGAACAGCTCAGAAATGGGAAAGGCTTAGTTCCATGACTACCAGTGCCTTTCTTCCCGTCTTGCTTGGGCTGGTCTAAGCACTTGCCCTCCTACAAGCAGAGCTGCTTCTTCTCTGAAGGTAAACAAGTCCTGAGAGCTGGCAGAGCTCAACCACAAGCAAGCCAGGGTCAGGGTTCTGTTTCCCGTTCTAAATTAACCTGCTCCAAATTATTAAACCAAAGGCCATTATCTCAACATCATAAACCTTATTTCTAATTAAGATGATCTATGCCTCTTTCAGAATTACACATTCCAATTAGCAGGGAATAAAGTTATTCCTTTTGTGTACTGGCACGCTAAAATGATCGTGGAAAAAGTAAAAAATGGCTTCAATTACATGTTAGTATTAGTCTTCTGTCAGGCTTGTTCTGAAATATGGGGTCTTCATATTCCACTTAATGGAATTACAATGTCATTAAATATCTTCGCTTGTAAAAAATATAATCCTCAATATTTTAACAAAATGTCCCTCAATGTTTTTAAATAGCAGCGTGTATGCATGTCAGCTGTGAGCGCTGCCATCTCTCATCTCCCATGTTCATATTATTTGCATCTGAAAAATTTTCCTGACCTTATTACAGAAGATAATTTTACCCTAGAGGAACATATGAGAACTGGCATCGGATTTCCTTTCCTATTTTTGCATCATGTAATTATTCAGTGTATTTTGTGAAAGCTCTATGCATTATGTAGAAAGATGATCCCATTGCCACAATATCATCTCTCTTCTAGTCACACAAGCCAAATAAAATTTAAAAAAACACGGTGTCTAAAAATTCGAGACTTGTAAATGACATGGAGACTAGGTTTGCTTTCCAGCTCTGCCACTCCATTAGTTTCTCTGCACTTAGATTTCATCGCCTATAAAATGGGTGGATGAGGACGGAACAAAATAATGGAGGCAAAGCCTAGGTCTCATAATAGGTGCTCACTGAATCCCTTACATCGTTTTACTCATTTAGCCCATGATGATGGCTTAATTGATATTCACTCAATTAATGGAAAGTAGGAGTCCCAAAGATGTTTTTGTTGGTTCTGGATATCAGGGATTTTCTTTCTAGAAGTAAGGGGGAAATCAGCAACAGGATAAGTTCTGGGTAAAATTCTAACAAGCCAAAGTGCTTTACTTGCTGTTCTATGGTGCTTGGTGTATCTTGGCATTCTTCCCCCACCCCATTGGCATGTTTTATAACTTCCAGGGAGTCCAAGGTTTTGGGGAAAGCAATCTGGTTAAATCAATTCTTACTTAGCAATGACTACATAACCACACAGAGATATTTACATTTTATTTTTTTAAAGATTTATTTATTTATGCATATGAGAACTGGGGTACAGGCCAGAGGTGTGGTGGGTGAGAGGATTCACCAGAGACAGAGTGGGGAGCAGAACAGGCAGATCTACTGAAATACACTGGTCGGGGGAGCAGCGGGTGAGACAGGAGAGGTCTGCTGTGCCAGTGGGTCACCTCCCTGGCCGGGGATCGAACTCACGCTGCAGTGGCTGTGGATAGCTTCATAGATTGTGTCTTAACCCCTTGCACCACAGGGGAGGCCCGAGATATTTACATTTTAAAAGGAAGCCCAGAGTGTTATGTCAAAAGAAGAGGGGGGAAAAAAAAGGAAAACTTTAGGCAGCAAATCAAACAGCAATTATTTTGTATAGGAGAAGCATCTAGGGTCAAAAACAGATACAGGACCAGAACCCCTTACATTATGACCTCAGGGGCTCTTACTGGTACAGAGGGCGAAGTGGTCACACCTTAGGGCAGCTTCTTCTGTGGGGAGAAGATGCCTACATTCTAGGGTTCTCGTCTTCTGGAGATCACTTGGCTGTACTTTTTATTTCCCTGGAACCATCGCTCTAACTAAGAAATATAAGTCAGAAGCACCAAGATTAAAGTTTTATGTCAGGAAAATTTAAACAGCTTCAATCATTTTTTCCCTAAAACAGGAGTTGGTGATAAAGGAATATTTTTCTTCAGATAAGAGATTACTGAATCACAAACTGCGAAAGCAGTTTAACTTCCAGAAATTGGAAAATTTTTTTGTTTTGCATTATGAAAATAGATACTTACAGATGATAGAAATGGACCAAAAATTATAAAATCCACAAGTAGTCCCCGGATGTTATGTTTTGCCATCTTTTTCAACCTATCTTACCACAAATATTTTATCAAAGATGTTAATAATCAGGAAATCAACCAGTTTTACAGACTCTGGAGCTTGATACTAATCCCCACTTTTACCACCAATGGATTATTATGACTTCAAAACAGGTAGAGACCCTAATGAGAAAAAAGAAAACTGTAAATAGAAAGAGAAGGAAATAAGAGACCTAGCTAATGTATTAACTGAGTGAGTAATTGATTGTTTACAATTTTTCTCCAAAATAATATCCTTTACCTTGGCTTTCACAGAGCAGGATCAGTGTTTTCACATCTTTGCTGTAGGAACATTTGCCAATAAACCTGTTGTTTCCTCTTGTTTTTCTTAGCTCTAATGTTGTTTTCTTTTAATTCTTTTTTTTTTTTAAGATTTATTTATTTATACAAGAACTGGGCCAGAGGTGCAGGAGGGTGAGAGGATTCACCAGAGACAGGTGGGGAGCAGAACAGGCAGAAGGACCAAAAACACTGCTGAGGGGAGCAGCGGGTGAGACAGGAGAGGTCTGTCATGCCATGTGGGTATCTCCCTGGCCGGCCGGGAATCAAACCCGTGCTGCAGAGACTGCGGACAGCTTCACAGTGCTGAGCTCAACCCGCTGTGCCACCGGGGAGGCCCTTCTTTTAATTCTTATAACTAAAGTAGAAAACAAAATGATGCAAAAATTTCCCCCTGAAAGTACCAGAAGACCTTTGTTCAGATTTATTTTTTCATTCAATGAAGGCTATCAGGGTAAAATGAGAACCAGTTCTTAGACTCCAGCGTTTCTCCTTGAAATACGGAAAAGAAATATCCCCAGAAAGTAATCATTAACGCCTCTGCGGCAGAGTGAGAAACCCTCAACAAAACCTCTTCAAACCCTCCCACCATGATAGGGCCTCAGAGAGACCCACTGGAAAATGTGTTTTGGAGGTGAGAATCGCCAGGGCCAGAGCACCTCCAGGGAGGATGGTGCCAGCCTCCGAGGTGGTTTGAATGGCAAGAACGGCCTCCCAGAGACCTTGGCATCCAGGAGAGCTTGGTGTCCAGGAAATCAAAATAAATACAGCTGGTTCTCCTTCACACTTGAGATAAGCAGAGAGCTGAGCCCAATTCCTCCTGTCCCTGGGGTGGAGCAGCACCTCAGGGACCAGGGCCACCCATGACTAAGCCAGCTTAGGGGCTGCTCCGGTACCCTCCCTGGGCTTGTGCTGGCTGCTATCTCCACCCCTGACTGAACAACAGCTGAGACCTGTGTTCATTCTCACTTATATTCTCAAACCCCTTTATCCTTCAGAGCCCTGCATTCTTCTTTCCTTGCTACATGTCAACCACTGCTTTTGAGAAACACTCAGTAACTATACTGCGCATCTTCCCTAAAAAAGACTAGTGAACCCCTAAGAGTGGGGGTGACTTCATCTCACACTTACCTCAACTTTCCCCATTTATAACTCTCCCACCACCTCTCTAGCCAGTGTCCAGAATAGATGCCCTAGGCTACTGTCATGGATTCTGTTTTCCACCTGAACTCTCATGGGTGCAAATATGCTTCAACAGGGATTATTTGCATGATTTCTGGTGTTTTCCTGGTGTTTAAAAAATGAACAGTCTTGTCTGGCCGCCCGCTGTGTCTTCTGAGGTCCCTATAGTCCCTCCTGGCCCATCTGCTCCGATAATCTGTAATTCCAACCATTGGCTTCCAGTTACCAGATCCTCAAATTCTGTTCTTTTTTCTTCCAACCCCAAGCCTCTGCCCATCCTCTGGCCTCTGAGAATCAGAGTACCAACCCATAACACTGGTTGAATGAATGAATAGCAACTCAGACTACTTTTTTCAGTTTCCAAAATTACCATGAAACTCTGACATGACCGATGATTGGAGAAGCCTGTCATACTAACCAGATTTTCATTTTCTGCTGAGATTGGAAAACCGAGCTAGAGTGTGTACCACATTAATGTCAAAACCCAAACAATAAAAATCACCCAGCACCTTTCTTCCATGGGAGATTTAATTTCCACTTCCAAGCCCAAGGTCAGAGGAGAGCAAGACATATACGCACAATCCACATGTGTTCTCCTGACTCCACAGCCAGCCCGAGCTACAGTGACAGGGTCAGCGCCACAAACCGCTGAGCAGCAACTGTTCGCATGCCATGATTGAAAAGTCCCAGGGGAGATGTCTACCCCTAAAATTTCTTTTTTCCTTCCTCAGGGAGTTCTTTCCTACCAACTCCCTGTTTTACTGTCATGAGTTGAATTGTGTTCTTCCCCCCGCCCAGCAAGAAAAAAATTTGTATATTGTAGTCCTAACCCCTAGCACTTCAAACTGTGGCCTTATTTAGAAATAAGGTCACTGCAGGTATAATTAGTTAAGGTAGGGACACAGTGGAGTAGGACTGGGTCCCTAATCCAATATGACAAGCATTCTTATAAGAGGCAAATTTAGACACAGACAAGCACCGGGGGGAGCGCCCTGTGGACCCCAAGGCACAGACCAGGAAGCTGCAGCTATAAGCCAAGGGTGGGTTATGAGAATTCCTGGCAAACCAGCAAACCACCAGGGCTAGGGGAGCGCCCTGGAACAGACACTCCCGTGCAACCCTCAGAGGAACCAACCCTGCAACAATTTGACCTCAGACTTTCCGGCTGCCAGAACATGAGACAATAAATTTCTGTTGTTTAAAGCCACCCAGTAGGGCCTCCCCTGGTGGTGCAGCGGTTGAGTGCTGGGCTGCAAATCTGCGCGCAGCCTCTGTAGTGCCAGTTTGATCCCCGGACGCTGGCGAGGGTCCCACATGGCGCGCAGACCTCTCCTGCCGCGCCCGCTGCTCCCCTCAGCAGTGTATTTTGTCAGTCTGCCTGCTCTGTTCCCCACTCTAGCTCTGGTGAATACTCTCACCCTCCTGTGCTTCCGACTGTACCCAGTGCTTGTATAAATAAATAAATCTAAAAAAAAAAAGCCACCCATTATGTGTTATAGTAGCCTCAAAAAATTAAAACACTCTCTCAGCCTACCGTAGACTCTTAGTTTTTCTTTCTCATCCCTCTGGCTTCATGCCCTTCATGGTGCTGACTAAATTGGTAAATATTACTCCCCTGTGTGTTTGTGTAATTAATGACCATGTCCCATTTTGCTTCCAGCCCATTGAGACACCGGTGTATATTTCCTCCACCACTGACCATCTAACATTTAGAAATGAAGAGTCACTCCATAAGTACATTTAATGAATGTATGGGCTGTCCTACTGTGAGACCAGCAATGCAACTGGGACAGGACCACACACATCATTGCTCAGGAAAAAAGTCAGAAGGCCTGAGGACCCATGTAATGATCTTTTTTATGTATTTATGCATAAAAGAACTGGGGTACAGGCCAAAGATGCAGGAGAGGGTGAGAGGATTCACCAGAGACAGAGTGAGGAACAGAACAGGCAGACTGACTGAAACACACTGCTGAGGGGAGCAGCGGGCAAGTCAGGAGAGGTCTGCTGTGCCACGTGGGTAGCTCCCTGCACGGGGATTGAACTCATGCTGCATGGACTGCAGACAGCTTCACAGTGCTGCATCTTAATCCCTTGTGCCACCAGGGAGGCCCTCCCATGTCTTAATCAACGTAAAAGGCACTGTTCATCCATGACCCCTGTAGTTCATTATACTAATTGGATGGAGTTGGGCAGGGACAGGGAGCCTGAGATAGAACTAGAGCCCTTTGCTCCTGGACACAGCAGGCCTAGAGGAAGTATCACAGTGTCATGCATTTTTGAAGAGGCCAGACAGGACGTTCCTCTGGGATCACAAGTGAGCATAGGGTAGTTGGCCCTTGGCAGTTTGAGGGGAGCCAACTAAAGAGAGACAAGCAGAACTGAGCATGGAGCTGCCACTTACTAAATTTGGACTAGGTGCTATGCCAAATGCTTGACTTACATTATTTCATTAAATCCCCATAACAGACTCACCAGTAAATATTATTATTCCCATGTTACATTGGAAAACTGCCTAAGGTCACACTGTTAGTGAGCAATAAGCCTCAATTTAAAATCAAGGATTTGCTGTTACGTTTTCCTAGCTTGCTGGTCTTGAATGCAGCTGGCCTGGATGACTTCCTTTCATACTGTGGTTACTAAAGGCTGAAAAACTCATATATTTTAGGAAGCATTGTTTACTAATGTTTGTTTACTTGTCTATCACCATTGTAGGGTAAGGAAAAAATGTCAGGATTTTCTGGCCCCCCGCCATCAAGATAGATGATGGATCCTTGCGGTCCTGAATGCATGCCTGACGGCGGGCACCTGGAGTAAGGTGTGGGCATAGGTAGATGGGATTCACCTGGGCTGAGACTGGGCTTTTAAGGGCGGCGTCACGGGGACGCCAGTAGAAGCCGAGCAAGAAAGAAGCAGCAGAAACCAAGAGAGAGGCAGAGAACACCGGAGAGCCCAGGTAGAATGAAGACTTGCTGGGGGCAGCCTCCTGGCCCCCCAGCACCCTTGCCTGCTGTGTACCTGGTAATCCCAATGAAAGACCTGCAAAAACTACTGAGGACTCTGACTCCTCCTTTACCCGGTCTGCATGGGATCAGAAAACCTGCTCAGTGGTCATTCCTGGCCTTTACAACCATCTACTAACATCTTGGGCTATCAGGACCCTGTCTCCTTTATAATTGCATACCCAGACTTAGATTTTGCATTTCTACTACCTAACAGGATAAGCATCTAGCAGGAACTCAAAATGTTTGCGTTAGGAATGAATTAAATAGGCACTGGTTGATCACCTATAAGTAATTTAAGATAAATTTATCAATTTTCAAATCTTCTTGTCAGTGAAAGAACCTTACAGAAGTGTTGGCCCAGACACTTTTCAATTGTGAAGAACTGCAGTGTAGTTATTTTTGTGTGTGTGAAATCAAAAATCATTTGGTGCTATCCCATGGAACGTTCCCATCCCCGCTTGCCAAGGTGCCCTTCTCTAAACATCCATTATCACTTCTTGGAGCTCCCTATGCACAAGTCTCCTATGGGTTCTCTTTTGCCTATCTATTCCAATTTTGCCTGAAATTGTTTTTTTGCTGAATCAAGAACTTTTTATTTTAATAAAATCTCCAAGGTAATCATACAATGGACATTTTCCAATTAGATCACTCTGAGAGGTAGCTAATTTTAGGACAGGCAGCTGCTCATGAGAGACCTGGGAATAACAGCCCCTCTTTCCTAATAAGGAAACCAGAAGTCAACTGCTTCATGGACTACCAGGATACAAAATTCCCATTCCCCAAGCAACATTATGTGAAATTGTTCCTGGGCAGATTTCTTTTCGTTTCCCTTACTTTGCCCTTATCCTATAGTGGGGGGAGGGCAGGCAGTGGCAAATACCAACTTTACGAATACTATACAAAATGCTAAACACAATGTAGGGGCAGGAAGGGCCACTGAGCAGGTTTTCTATGATCCCAGCAGACGAGGGTAATGGAGGAGTCAGAGTCCTGGAGCCCTCAGTGGCTTTTCAGGCTTTTATTGGGATTTACCCGGTACACAGCAGGCAGGGGTGCTGGGGGGCCGGGAGGCTGGCAGGCCTCCCAGCCCCCAGCAAGTCTTCACTCTTTCCCAGCTCTCCGGCCTTCTCTCTCATTCTCTCTACTTCTCTGCTTCTCTTCTCTTGGCTTCTGCTGGCGTCCCCGTGATGCCGCCCTGATAAACTCAGTCTCTCAGCGCAGGTACACCCACTCCAGGTGCCCGCCATCAGGCATGCATTCAGGACCACAGGGTTCCCTCATCTATCCTGACGGCGGGAGAGCAGAAAAGCCTGATACTTTTACCTTACCCTACACACGAAGAGTGAAGAATACCAAGTACTACTGTAACAGGGTGGTCCCCAGGAAAGGGGGAGGTTCCCTGCCCCACCCAAGGGAGGGTGGAGCTGAGCAGGAAGAGGAGAAGCAGAAGAAGAGACTGAGGAAGGAAGCAGGATGGAGCCATGGAAAGGGGGAGGTTCCCTGTTACACTACTTTAAAAATTAGTTTCTAATAGAGCCTGTGCTCTCTTCATATTTCCAGAAAAAAGCAACACTGCCACATTGGTTTATAGAGAAAGCAGTCGTTCTCGATTCAAAAGCCCCACACACAACAAACCTAGTAAAACCCTGAGCCTTTCACCAGGCATCTGTTCTATGTAAAAGTTCTTCCACACAACAACATAAGCTCAGAAAATGAAAAACAAACAAGATGAGCTGAATGTCTGTCCTCTTTTTTCATAGGACATTGAAATTAAATATTCAATGAAATAACTGTCACAGGGCTCAGTTCCTCAATAGTAAGCCACACTGGTCTTAGGCTCCACAATGGGAGGCCTCCAGGGCAACATGCTTAAATACTGTAATTTGATATTTATGATGTTCTATCGCCATCTCCTGGAAGAAAAGACCAAGAACACAAGGAGGGGTATTAGGATATCAAGCTTTAGTGGAGATCATTTTCTTCCATTCTCAAGATAGGTAAAGACTCTCACTGAAGATACATACGTGCATCACGTTCCAGACGAAGTAACACAAGGTTGGGCAACCAACAAATAGGAAAGGCAAATCTCTAGCATCAGCTATGTGAGAGCAAGAGATAACAGCAAATCTACAATAATCAGCCTTTAAAATCAGTTGTCAGTTCCCAGGGAAGATCTGATTTCTCTTTAGAAAAGCGATATGTGATCCTAATTTGCAAGTGTCAATGGCATCTCAGAAGCAGAGAGAGATGCTAAGGAAATAATTTCCATACTTTGAAAGCGCTTAGCTTTATCTTTGCATTCTCAGTCTCAGAATTTGTCAAAAGAATTCTAAGAATTTTTAAACATTATTAGGATTAAGAGTTTTTCTAAATTAACCATTACTTTCTAGCTTAGTTTGTGTGGGGTTATTTATATGTGGTATGAGTAAAACCAAATTCGTTGGGATGTTTGGCTTTCTCTATTCCCTTAATTCTTTAATTGCTCAAGAGTTGGTTTACCTAACAGCAAAGAGTCAGAATGTAACACTCTCAATATTATTTGAAAACAAAATTTTATTTTGATCATTGTCTTTTCCATCAATAGCCTCATGCCATGAGTAAAAGAATATGTATTGTAAAACTTTAAAATGAAAAGTATTTTAGTCCATGTACTTTGTAGTCCCAAATCACAAGCTATTCCATATAGTCACACAATAGAGGGTGGAAGGGCCATTTTAAGTAAATCCCCCGCTAATAGCTAATCACTGTGAGGGAGAGTTGAAACCAGGTGTTCTCTCTGACATCCTACCCCACCATCCTGACCTTTGGGGAGTTTTACAGTTTATGCAGCTCATCAATGTCCTAAAGTAGCCAGGACGATTTCCTTTCTGGATATTCATTAAGTTTATTCATAAAACGAACACAGGAAACAGGTTTAGGATTTTAGGGCTGGAAGGGAGCTTTCTTTTATAATTGATGAAAGTGAAGTGTTGGTGACATTTGGTGGCCTGTTAGGGAAGATCGAAGGTCTGAACACAATACCTTGGGCTTCTCTCCCCCAACCCAACCCACCCGCTCACCCCCCACCTCCCAATTTATTTAGCTTCTCTTGAGGATCTGCCCTATAAAAAGCATTGTAAGGAACATCTAAAAATCTAATTCTTAGTCCCCAAAAGCCAATCAATTTGTCTAAATTGGTTTCCCGAGCTCCTCACAAAATCAGAGGAAAGGCTTGGAGGTCCAATGGAAAGTAGATATAAAGGAGCTTCATCTTCCCTTGAGTTCTGCTGTTTTACAGTGTGGCTCATGAGACATGATGAGGTAGTTACTTGACAGAGTCAGCCACCACATGAGAACTCCTTCTAAAGTTGTTGGTCAGGAGAAGTAAACTTTACTTCTGCCAAGCTTCTTCTTAAAGCAGGAATTCTGCCCACACAACAAATGTCATAATCCCAACCTCTCTTTGAAACCATATTTGGAATCAAACGTTCATAAATATCCAGAAAATTGAAATGCTTCCCTGGCCCATGACCAAATTCTTAGACCCTTTCGAGGCCATCCTGACCTCTTTATTCCTCTCCCTCCCTTCCTGTGCATGCCTGGCTGCTTTGATGCTTGAGCAGTTCTCATATCTTCCTGTTTATCTTTCAGCTGTTTTCCAGCTGGACACTGTGTTGTTTGTGTGTGATGATAAATCCATATAGCTCAGCCACTTGACCAAGATATACAATGTTCTGATACTATCGATTCAGCAATTATTTTTCAACTCCCTACAAATCTCTCATAAAAAGGAGATAGTTGTGCTTTGACTTCTTTTTGAGACTATGTAAAGCAAACTGATCTGGTAGCACCCTTGTAAAATTCACTTCAGAAGTTTTAAAAATGTACTTAAATTACCACTTGTCCTTTCCCTATAGATTTTTCCAGTTTCTAATAAGTTGTCGATGTGCAATTTCTCATTTCATTCTCCTATGGCAAAGTCAACTTCCAGCCCACAGAACGGACATGGAATTTTTCTCAAATGTGCCAGGCTCCCCCAGATCTCATGCTTCACATATGCTCTTGTATCTACTTTAACTGCCTCCCCTTAGATTATCCAGATAACACCTACTTTGCCCTTTAAACTTCAGCCCAGGGCCTCCCTGTATGGCACAAGGGGTTAAACACAGCACTGTGAAGCTATCCCTAGCTGGCTAGGGAGCTACCCACATGGCGCACCAGACCTCTCCCGTCTCACCCACTGCTCCCCTCAGCAGTATATTTCAGTCAGTCTGCTTTTTCTGTTACCCATTCTGTCTCTGGTGAATCCTCTCACCCCCCACAGCTCTGGCCTATACCCGAGTTCTTGTACGCATAAATAAATAAATCTTTACAAATAAATAAATAAACTTCAGCCCAGGATTTTCTTCCTTTTGTTTCCTCCAGACAGTCTGGCATCCTTCACTTCTGTGCCCCCACTAGACCCTGTTTATACCTCTATCATGGCACCATCACATGCTATTGCATTGCTTCTCCTCCCACCAACTAGAGTTTCATTTTGTGATTAATAATTTGACTCTGTGTCCTACTACTCATTGCTCTGTCCTAACCATAGCGAGTGTCCTGGTGGTTAGGTGACCATTCCTGATGCTTGAGACACAAAGAGAAGACTGCTTTCCAGGGGCACAGAGCACTAGGGCTAGCAGGGCAATGACTTCCTGCCCAGTTCAGAGAGGCAGAAAGATACTACTAGTTTCCCCTTTCTACTCATATCATCCACCCGATGTTCAGAACTCTATCTCCCCATCAGCCAAAAATCTGGACCCATCAGGAATAAACCTTCCATTGAAACAGGTTGAACCCCTCAGCCTTTCCAGCACTCCCTTGAGACTTGCTGACTCTGTGAAGTCCAGCAGGGAATGAGCCACCGTGCCCATGTGTGCCCATGTGCCCATGTGACCAGTTCCTCCAATCAGCAGGAGACTAGCACCAGGCCAGGCATAACACTGAAACTCCAGGATTGTATGAATCTGGACTTTTTACTCGTGGACTCACCACAGACATAAAAACTTGCCCTCTAACCCCAATTGAAACTAAAGACCTAAGTTTCATTATATTTTATCTCCTGTGATCAACTTTGTTATAAAGGGAGTTCTGCTTCCAGGGTAGAAATTACTATTATTTTTTAATTTCTCACTGATTCTAACAAAGCACTATTATTTCCAGAGACAAAAGATATTTGGGCACATTCTTTAATTCTAAAGACCGTGTATCAGGCAGAACTGTATTCCCAAGTGGACATTTAGTGTCAGTGTCAGAAAGAATACTATGCTGGTTAGTAAAAGGGTTTGCTATATAATTTCCACTATCACTGATGATCTCAAAATTCTAGATTATGAAAGATCACTTTACTCCTTTTACCACATTTGATGTTCTACAGAGCTTTGTGATATCTAAAGGTCAGAATGTGTTTACTTACATTTTTAAATGTCAGTTTCTCTGTATTCATCACTAACATTTTGTTCCAATAGCCCCTCTTTCAGGAAAGTCTCCTTTTTTAAGTCTCCAAGTAATTAATTTTGCTTTCTCTGCTCTCGGTGTGCACTTGTGCCATATCACAACAGTAGAGCAATGCTCCAGTGTTGAACGACGTGCTTTTCCATTTCTCCTCGTCCCCACCGCCACTCCCCGCTCCACCAGCACCATCTAAGTAGAGGTTGTACTTTTTTTTATTTTATTTAAAGATTTATTTATGCATACAAGAACCAGGGTATAGGCCAGAGGCACAGGAGGGTGAGAGAACTCACCAGAGACAGAGTGGGGACCAGAACAGGCAGACTGATGAAATACACTGCTGAGGGGAGCAGTGGGAGAGACAGGAGAGGTCTGCTGCGCCATGTGGGCATCTCCCTGGGCAGCCAGGATTGAACATACACTGCAGAGGCTGCAGAGAGCTTCAGAGTGCTGCGCTCAACCGCCTGCACACCAGGGAGTCCCAGTTGTACTTTTCTTAATGCACTGGTCTCAGTCACAAAAGTCATGGTTCTCAACCATAAAATCTAGAAAATTGAGAAAGAATGGTGTTTTGCTTTCATTTTTGGAAAGAGGGGAGTTGATGTTGCTCTGATTTTGTTTTTGCATTTTAGAAAACCAGGCTTTAAATATCATAAGCCAAATCCTTGCGGACCTTAGAGCATGGTCTTTATGCCATCAACACTAAAATTTGGTGCTGTGAGATGCACATTACTGACCAAATGAAATAAGAGCGTGACTAAAATGTAGGAAGAGGAGCGTGAGAAGGGCTGTGACGAACATGAGCAAGCTGGAGCATCCCTGAAAAAGGGCGCAGGCCTCAGCCACAGACTGGACAGCAGTGGGTTACAGAAGAGCAGAAACCCGAGGAAAGCTGGAGGGGATCCAGAGCAGATGGGGCAGAGAGCACTGTCCAGAGAGCACAAGAGAATGATAGACAGGGAAGATGTGTAGGCTGCTGGGCCTGGGGCGAATTCCACCAAAGCCCACTCCCCACATTCCCAAGTGTACAGAAGTGGTTGAGAAGCAACCAGCAGCTCCAGAGGATGCGTAGCAAAAACATGGTTGTAACAGTCCGATGACTCATGAAGATCACAGTCCATGCAAGGTAACTCATAGCTGCATGTTCTCTGGGCTGAGGTCTAGGGTCAGGCAGAGGCAGCCACACCATTGCAGAGACTGGCCAGGTCACAGTCTGGTCTGTGTCCAGGCTGGAAGAATGGATGTGCCCTGAGGTAGCCTGTTCAAGCTGCCAAAGCAAAATTCCATAGATGGGTGGCTTATGACACATAAAAACTTATTTCTCACAGTTCTGTAGGCCAGAAGTCCAAGATCAAAATACAGGCAGATTTTGGGCCTCCCCTGGTGGCGCAGTTGTTGAGCGCTGGGCTGCGAAGCTGCCCGCAGCCTCTGCAGCACCAGTTCGATCCCCGGCTGCCAGCGAGGATCCCACATGGCATGCAGACCTCTCCTGCCACACCCACTGCTCCCCTCAGCAGTGTATTTCGTCAATCTGCCTGTTCTGTTCTGTTCCCCGCTCTGGCTCTGGTGAATTCTCTCACCCTCCTGTGCTTCTGACTGTACCCAGTGCTTGTATAAGTAAATAAATAAATCTTAAAAAAAAAAAAAAAAGTTATGCAACAAAAACACTAATAGTAATTAAAAAAAAAAGAAATACAGGCAGATTTTGTGTCTGGTGAGAGCCCACTTTCTGGTAGATCTATGGTCTTTGCAATAAACTCCAGGTCTTCCATCCTCATGACCTGCTCACCTTCCACCGACCCCACCTCCAAAACCATCAGTATCGTTAGGATTTCAGGTTGTGATTTTGGTGGAAGATAAATACATTCAGTCTATAGAAAGCCTCAAAGAACTTAAGCCAACTGATTTACCTTTGAGGAGAAGGGTAGAGAATTTTGAAAGAGACAAACACTTAAACAAGAACAGACTAAGTTGGGCCTCCCTGGTGGCACATTGGTTTAGCACTTTGAAGCTATGGGAAGCCACTGCAACCTGAGTTCAATTGCCAGGGAAATGATCCACACAGCACAGCAGACCTCTCCTGTCTCACCTGCTGCTCCCCTTAGCAGTGGACTTCAGTAGATTCCCCTGTTCTGCTCCCCACTCTGTCTCTGGTTAATCCTCTTACCCCCAACCTCTTCCTCCGGCCTACACCCCAGAGGGTATGCATAAATAAATAAAATAAATCTTTAAAAAAAAAAAAAAAGAACAGATTAAGTTGCCTTGAGTTGGGAAGATTGAGTTTTCTTTTTCCTTTTTATTTTTTTAAAGATTTATTTGTTTATTTATACAAGAACCAGGTACAGGCCAGATGCGCCGGAGGGTGAGAGGATTCACCAGAGACAGAGTGGGGAGCAGAACAGGCAGACTGACAAAATACACTGGTGAGGGGAGCAGCAGACAAGACAGGAGAGGTCTGCCGTGCCACATGGGACCCTCGCCGGCTGGCCAGGATCGAACCAGTGCTGCAGAGGCTGCGAACAGCTTCACAGCACTGTGCTCAACTGCCTGAGCCACCAGAGGAGGCTCAGAAAGATTGAGTTTTCTATTACCATTGAAAATGGAGACTGGTGAGTTGCATTAATTTTAATGAAATAAATGTATGATTTTTCAAATATGTTAATATTTACATTTATGCTTTCCAAGGCTTGCTATATAAAAATAAAACCTAATGCATTAACATCATTTATTCATTCAAGAAATAAAACTGAATGTCTATTCCAAATATTAAGCTGGAAGCTGGAGATATAAAGGTAAATAAGGACTGGCAGGCAAGAGAGCAAAGCCATCTTCGTAGACTTAAAGTGTCAACAGGCTCCTTCCTGTAGCCTAAAGATAAAGCCAAGTTTTTTCACATCCAATTATGACCAAGGAGCCAGATAAAGAAAATATAACATTGGGTACCTGCCCTTTGCTTCTCTGAGTGCATTCTTTAGAGAGGAAGAGATTAAATCCTGATTGCTTTCCTCTGGCATATCTTTAGGTCAGAACAGCTTCAATCTAGAAATCAATTACTTTACTATTCTAGAATTTTGATATCTTCTGTCAAGAATAGTTACATTCTTAATGCCAGTGACTCACTGTTCCTAATATATGAAATTCCAACTTGTGTTTTAGAAACTTGAATTATTAAAAACAAAACTTAGAAACAACAAAATTTGTCCCTACAAAAACAAGAAAGTGGATATAAGTAACAAAAAAGTTGAAAAGGTATTCAGGACTTAATTTTCAAATTCTATGTTTGTGTTTTGGACTATCTTCACTTGGGGGAAATCTTTTGATAGAACTCCTATTTGTGATTGGATAAATTGGCTTTTTGTTCTAGAATAGAATGAAACAGAGTTGAGAAGCCCACACTTTTGCAACATTTAAATTTAGTGAAAATTTTCAAGTAAAAAAAGGCAAACTTTTGATGAGTTTTATCATAAAAAGTCAGTTCTGGAGTGAAACAAAAAATATCCATGCTAAAATTTTTACTTATTTTAATAAATCAAAAGATAAAACTGACTACCCTCCACTCAGCAGAATTTGTTCTGAGCTCTGAGCTTATCTTAGTGTCCCAGAAGAAAACATATTCTCATAAAAAAGGGTCTTCAAAGGAAAAATCAATTAAAGGAGTCAAAAATTTTCAATCTATACTATGCCATAAGATCCAATTTTTAATATTATAGGCAATTTTATATAAATTTTAGACCCACCTTGAAAAAAATGCAGTATTTACTCAAAAAAAAAGGAGAGACCCAGTATCATAATCTTAGCGATAACTGCAACTAAGAAATTTATTAAAATATAGCAATGGATGTTGGGAGGTTGATGGGGACCAGGAAAAAACCTAATTCTAATAAAGTAAAAATCAAAATCGACAAACAACTATAAACCAGAGACACAAGGGGGGGGGGGAGGAGTAGGATCAAAACAAGAGGGGTGGGAATTGTATGAGGACCATAACCAAGAGGGAAATGCAGACATTGTGCAAAAATGAAAAATGATGTAAAAGTGTATAAAATAAAAATAAAAATAAATAAAATACAGCAATATGTTTCAGGACTATTATTTATTTTCTGTGTTTTTTTTTAAGTTTTCGGATAATCATATACCTCTTGGTATTTTTAGAAAGATATTTAAAAGCACAATTTTAAAAGAATTTTAAAATTCTGTTTTTTAATGTGTCCAACAAGAGCATAAAATCGGTTTGTTAATTAGTTTAGATTTCGAAAATCATATGATTTTGGCGCCCACTCAGAGCTGCCTTGGCTGTCACGCCGTAGCACCGGTTCTGCTGGAACGTGGGAGCTGGGCCGTTTGACAGCGACCTGCCCAACAGGAGGGTGAGCAGCTACTCCTAGCACAGGGTCCACACAGCTGGAGACCCCAGGTAGCAAGCAGGCCTGGGCAGGAGGGAACAAAGTGGGCGCCTTCCCTGCCCTTTGTGCCAGGCGGTGGGAGGTCCTGCCGAGCCCCGAACCCTGCACCTTCCTAGCGACCATGCAATAAAGCCCCGCTGATTTTGTCGCCCGGAAAAGAAAAAAAATAAATAAACTCATGATACTTCTTTTCAACAACTCCTCTTATTCTCAAAAATATCACTAGTGAGTTAGATTTTCATCAAAGCTCAGTTGAAGTGCAGAGTTTGTGTCAATTGTTAAGTGTGAAAGGATGTCTTTTGGGCATGCTGCTGGGTTTGGATTGCATGCTAAAGTGTCAGAAGTCAAGACAGGAGGCAAGAGGGGCCAGGTGAATGGACAGGCAGACGTCAAGCCCCCAACCCCACTTCATCCGGAGCTCGGCTTCTATCAGTTGTATCAGTCTTGGATTTTCAGGTGAGTTCTAATTTGAAGAAATGGTTCTCTGGCTAAAAATAAGCTTGAAAACATTGCTGTGGGCAATAGAGAACCAGGGAAGAATTTTAAGCAGGGGAGTAACACAATCAGGTTTGCATTTTTAAAATTCACTCTGGCAAAGGAAGGTAGGACAGACATTTATGAAGAGTAAACCCTGGGATGTGAGGGTTTATCCCATACATAGGGGACTTAATGCAGTATGGTTTAATGTCATGACCTTGGCTTTGATGATAGAGAAAAAAATGTTTCCAAGTCTCCTTATGTGAGAATCTGCACATTGAATTATAATTGGAATTTCATGAAAAGAAAATTTGTTTCTTTAATTTTTTTATTTTATTTATTTATTTATTTTTAAGATTTATTTGTTTGTTTGTTTGTTTATGCAAGCACTGGGTACAGTCAGAAGTGCGGGAGGGTGAGAGAATTCACCAGAGCCAGAATCTGGGAGTAGAACAGGCATATAGACGAAGTACACTGCTGAGGGGAGCAGCAGGCAGCAGGAGAGGTCTGTGTGCCATGTGGGGCCCTTGCAGGCGGCCGGGGATGGAACCAGCGCTGCAGAGGCTGCGAGCAGCTTCGCAGCCCAGCGCTCAACCGCTGCACCACCGGGGAGACCCGAAAATTTGTTTCTTTAGATGACTTAATTTGATTTCAATTATAAATCAACAAGAACTCTATTTATATTGTTTATTTTTTCTTTCTTTTTTTTTTTTTTTGACCTAGCTGCCTGGATATGCAGAAATAAACTATATGTTTCACTATATCAACTAATTTATTCTAGCTACTTTTAATACAAATTTTTCTTCTACTTTCTTTGTTTTATTTTGCCTTTTTCTCTAAGTTGCCATTTTGAATATGTTTTGGAAGTGTTAAATCTAAATCATAAATAATAACTGCAATGATTATTGATATTACATAGAGCTCACATGTGTTTAACATGTATATATAAGATATTTAATATAATATCTAATATGCTCAATTAATACTCACTGAAACTAAATATGGAACTCTCTGGCTTTGGGATTAGTGACTTGGTTATAAAAGATTGTTGACATCAAATGACAGCCGTTTCCATTTATTCCCAGTATAAGCATAACTAATCATTTCTGGGTTTAAAACTCACCAATGCATTGAAATAGCCAATTTCAAAAAATATCTCTCATCAACTGAAAATCAAACCATTAGAAGTCATCTCTCGAATCTTCAGTTCCTTCTTATATAAACTAAATATAAAAATAATGAGACATAACAAATTTGTAGGGAGTCCTAATATGAAAATTAATGTAAAACCATGCTGAAATTTTCAATGTGGAAAATGTTATTATTATTCTTGAAATGAGACAGTGAGTTCTTTGTTATTATCTCACAACACTCATGCATGTCAGTGGCAAGTCACTCTTCACAATAATCTAGAATTTGGTCACTTCCCATCACCTCCACCCTGGTCCAGGACACCATCATCTCTCACCCGGACCATGGTCAAAGCCTTGTAACGGGTCTCCTGCTACTCTTTTTTTACTCCAACAGTAGACAGTGATTCTTTTAAAATATTGTGTCCCAAAATGACTGGGACACTATATTTGGCTGGATCAAGTCAAATGACTTGATCAAGACTGGATAAATGACTGGATCAAGAAGATGTGGTATATATACATAATGGAATACTATTCAGCAATCAAAAAAGATAAACTCATGCCATTCACAGCAAGGAGGATGGAGCTAGAAGGAATTATGCCCAGTGAAATAAGCCAGAAGGGAAAAAAGAAAAATATCAGATGATTTCACTTATAGCAGGAATATAGGGGAACTAAAAAAGACAGCAGGAGAAAAAAATAATAACAAAACAAAAACTAACAGACAATTATAAACCAGAGACACCCTGCAGGGGAGGAAGCGGGAGAGGGATCAGAGGGAGGGAGGGAGGAGCACAGGGGACTGTGGTGATGGTGCACGGGGGCATTGGTGACGGAAACTCTATGGGGACTACACCTGAGGGGGGAGGAGAGGAAAAAGTGAACATTGTTTAAAAATGAACAGTGATGTAAAAATATTTTAAAATATATATTGTGCAGATCTTATCACTTCTCTGCTCAGATCCTATGAGGTAGACAGCATATTGACCCCTCAAAGATGCCCAAATTCTAGGTCCCCTGCACCTGTATGTCTCCTTACATGGCAAAGGGTCTTTGAAGATATGATTACATTATGAATCTTGAGGTGGGGAGATTCTGCTTTATTTTCCAGATGCAATCACAAGAATCCCATAAGAAGAGAAAGACACTTGACTAAGGAGGAGAGATTGAAGTGGTGGTGCCATTGCTGGAAGGGGTGTTGAACCCAGGAATAAGGCAAAGAAGTCCCAGAAGGAATGCACCCCACCATTGCTTTGATTTTAATCCCATGTTACAGATTGAAGTGACTCCCTCAACCCCCAGAAATATGTGGGAGTCCTAACCCCAGTACTTCAGAATGAGGCTTTGTTTGGAGATAAGATCTTTACAGAGGTAATCAAGTTAAAATAAGGTCATTATCATGGTGCCTATTCCAATATGACTGCCATGTTTATTGAAAAACGCAAGATGAACGGGCCTCCCTGGTGGCGCAAGGGATTAAGCACCACACTATGAAGCAATCTCAGGCTCTGCTGCATGAGTTTGATTCCCCAGCCAGCCAGGGAGAAACCCACATGGAGAGGCAGACCTCTCCTGTCTCGCCCGCTGCTCCCCTCAGCAGTGTTTTTCAGTCAATCTGCCTGTTCTGTTCCCCACTCTGTCTCTGGTGGATCCTCTCATCCCTCACCCCCTGCATCTCTGGCCTGTGCCCCACCTCTTGTATGCATAAATAAATAAATCTTAAAAAAAAAAAAAACACAAAACGAACACCCTGGTGACCATGAAGCAGAGATCAGGGTGATACTTCTACAATCCAAGGAACAGCAAAGATGGCAGTGAATCATCAGAAGCTAGAGAAGCATGGGACAGATTCTTCCCCACAGTTCTCAGAAGGAATCAACCCTGCTGATAGATCTCTTGGTCTTAGACCTCCATAGTGTAAGACAATATATTTCTATTGTTTAAACCACCCAATTGTGGGCCTCACCCGTGGCACAGCGGTTGAGCGCTGGGCTATGAAGCTGCCCGCAGCCTCTGCAGCACCGGTTCGATCCCCAGCCACTAGCAAGAGTCCCACATGGCGCACAGACCTCTCCTGCCATGCCTGCTGCTCCCCTCAGCAATGTACTTCATCAATCTGCCTGTTTTGCTTTCCACTCTGGCTCTGGTGAATTCTCACCCTCCCGCACTTCTGACTGTACCCAGTGCTTGTATGAATAAATAAATAAATCTTTAAAAATAAATAACTAAATAAACCACCCAATTGTGGTACATTCTTATAGTAGCTATTGCAAACCAGTATACCCCATAAAGCCTGTTTAGGGTGTCTGACCTGAAGAAGTTTAAGATAATTAGCTTGCATTTCTCTAAGCTACTAAGTTTGTAGTAATCTATTACCACAGCAATAAGAAAGTTATTTTCCAAGGTTTCCCATCAGATGTCCTACAACGAAAGGTCTCATCATGGTTTAGTATCTTCCACTGACACTTCCTCTCTGACTAATCTCCCATAACTCTTCCCCTTATTACCTCTGTCCCAATCCCATTTGTCTCCTCGTCGTTCTTTGAACACCTATGTTCGGTCACTCCTGAATCCTTGGATTTTCTCCTTCTAACTAAAATTTCCCTCCTCACTGTGCCCTTACTTCCTTCAGGTTCCTGACTAGATGTTCTCTTATCAAGGGGCCGACTCCCAATCTCTATATACAGTAGCACTGTCTCTTTTCTCTGCTTTATTTTTCTTGGTACTTATCACACTTGACATGTTATACACGTGTTAACTTGGGATCACCAGCTCCACTTGCCCCCATTGAGAACATAAGCATTTTGAGAACAGGGAGTGTTTGGATCGTTCCTGTATCTTTTTTTTTTTTAAAGATTTATTTATTTATGCATACAAGAACTGGGTTATAGGCCAGAGGTGTGGGGGGGGGTGAGAGGATTCCCAGAGACAGAGTGGGGAGCAGAACAGGCAGATTGACTGTAATACACTGCTGAGGGGAGAGGCAGGTGAGACAAGAGAGGTCTGCTGCGTCATGTGGGTCAGCTCCCTGGCTGGGGATAGAACTGGTGCTGCAGTGGCTGTGGATAGCTTCATAGTGCTGTGTCTTTTTTTTTTTTTTTTTTTTTTTTTTGTGGGACCCTCGCCGGCAGCCAGGGAATGAACCGGTGCTGCAGAGGCTGCCTGCAGCCCAGCGCAAAGCCACTGCGCCACCAGGGGAAGCCCCATAGTGCTGTGTCTTAACCCTTGCACCACCAGGGAGGCCCTGTTCCTGGTCTTATAACAGTGCAAGGCACATGAAAAGCTCTCAGTAATCTGATCACTATGGTCTTTGACCAGTACATCTTTGTTGATCAAACAAATTCAGAATTCCTCTTATAGTCTCTATCTAAAGTTCTTTACACCTAAACTGTTTTCGTTATCTGTTTTTGAGCATTTAAGCAATGACACTAACAGATTCTAGAGTCATAAATCCAGTATGCTCGCCCCATGTGACCTTCATCAAAATAAACTGAAGGAGATGAGCTCACTAGCAGCACAGATTTCCCACAGAACTTCAAAACCTTTCAACCTGATAGTCAAGAGCACAAGAAAGCCGACTGCTCTCAACCAGAGAAACCAGTCAGGGTATAATGATAGCTCTGGACTTATAATTAATCTCAAAAGGTTGACTGAGCAATTAAACCTCCTTTTGGAACTAGATATTAAAATGTTTTTATGCACTAAAATATTTTAATACAGTAATAAAAGGGGTAGGCTTTAGTTGTTATAAGGAATTCAAAATTAATTATAGTGTTCAAAAACTCTCCCATTTTGAACTCTAAATTTTGACTAATAGGACTGTTGCGTGACGTTGGCTGAGATCTTGTCTTGTGTCACAGAGACTGAGAACATGGACTGCGAAGAGTTTTAGAAAATTTATTCAGGTGATAAGAAAGCATGAAAGCTCCCTGTGATGACAGGGAGGAGGAGCCCGAAGATTTCCCCCAGATGCTATGTCTAGGGTCTTTTATACCAAATATAGCTTGCTAAGGGGCCTCTCTGTTGGATACACATGCGAGGAGGTAGCTTAATAAAGATTGGCACACACTCAGGGAGAAAAGCATGCTAGAGATTAACATATTGTAAGGGGCAGGAAGACACAGAGCAGCATCTCTGTGGTACCAGCAGACGTGTGTGTCCGGACCAGCGGGCAGATCAACGTGGTACCCGGGGGAGGAAGCAGGGGCTAGGTATAGGACAGTGAAAGGTTCGGCGCGGTAAAGAAAAGGAGAGCCAGACTAAATTTCTCAAAGGGAGGAAAAGTTTATTGCGGACCTCACAGACCCAAGGCGGGGGTCAGTGGAGTCGCGCACGTTGTTGGGGGGAAGCAGGGTTTTATAGGGTGAGGAGAGGTCAGGTGGGTAGTTGGGCTCGTACGGCGGGAAAAGTTTGTAGGGCAGGTAGAGGTTTTTTGTCTGAGAAGAGACTCGTAGGGGGAGGGGGGAGGCTCACTGCCTGAATCCTCCAGGCAGGTATCCCATTCCTGCCCCCCAGGTGGGCTTCCGGGTAGGCTTTTGCATTCGGCCTGCTGCATGGACCTTTCAGACAGGGGTACGCAAGGAGTGGAGACAAAGCCAGGATCATCGCCAGTCTCATTTATTCAGGAATGTGCACAATGTTATATAGGGTTGAGAGGGGGGAGGTCTCTCATTATCTCGAACAAGGAGAGACCACCAATGCAAACAAGCCACAAGGAGAAAGCAGGGGGAAGGGTTCAGTCGTCACAATAGGAAACTTGAAACCTTCACTTGAGCTAACATTCAGTACCTGCTTCAGGCAAGAACCCGGATGTTCAGGTCTGGGCCCTGACACGCGTGAAGGAGGAGAGAGTCCTGGAGCCCTCAGTGGCTTTTCAGGCTTTTATTGGGATTTACCAGGTACAGAGCAGGCAGGGGTCCTGGGGGGCTTGCTAGCCTCCCAGCCCCGCAGCAAGTCTTCACTCTATCTTGGCTCGCCAGTGTTCTCTGGTGGCCTTGTTCTCCGCTGCTCTCACCATTCTGCTGGTGTCCCCGTGACGCCGCCCTTATAAGCTCAGTCTCTCAGCCCCGGTGTACCCTCTTACGCATGCCCACACCCCACTCCAGGTGCCCGCCATCAGGCATGCATTCAGGACCACAGATCCATCATCAATCCTAATGGCAGGAGGGCAGAAAAGCCGGATACATTTTCACTTACCCTACACATATGCAGCTCAAAACGGGAAATCAGGAAACCGTTTTCCAATGGGCTCACAGCTCACACCAGCTCTACGGGCCATTCTAGGATCCAGGCACCAAATTTGGGGGCCTCTCTACTGCCTGCAGTTGGAGGGAGCCAAGGAGCTGGAGCTGGCTGAGGGTCCCAGTAATCCTCCTTGCAGCCCTGAACCAGGGGCTGCTATCCCCTAGGGCAGCTGGGAGGGGAACCACTACTGTCTGCCTCACCGCTGGCCTCTGCCTGCTGCCTGAGCCCCAGTGGGATCCCTGGAGGGGGGCTGGTAAAATGCTCACCACCAGCTGCTGCCTGCACTGCCCAGATCAGTTGGCCTGTTACAATACCCCAGCTATAATCCTGGTTAACTAGTTACTCTTGTGGGCAGGCCTTCAAAGAGGAAGAGTTCTCTGGCTCTTTCAAAATGGTTTCTTTTCCTCTTACCCTGATGGAAGCATAAGACTTTTCTTCAATATTTACTGCGAGACCTGGTCAGACTTCTAAAGGTAAAAACCACAAAGATGTGAGTGTTCCTCTAGGATTGATATGTTATCAAATGAAAACAATGAATTTAGCTCATGTTGGCAACTTCTAATCAAAAGCAGATAATTTTCAAATGCCATGCATGTAATTTTTTAATGAAACAAATAATATGTCATCCTCATCCACAAAGTTTCATTTCAGTTAGATTTAATTTTTAATCCTCTATCTTAAGGAATTATGAAATTTTTAAGTATAAGCAATTTGTAAATATTTTCCCATAAGTCTTTAAAAGTCAAATATTAAATATACGTTTTCACTATTGTTTCCTTGAAGGAAAAATTACCTCAATAAGAAAAAACTCTATAGCAATCTATTAAATAAACTGTAAGTGTTTATAAAGCATTCAGAAAGTTTTTTGAATTTTCCAGATTTTTAAATATATCAATATCATGTTATTATGTTCTAGAATTCCTTTATCTAGAAAACACACTTCCACTTCTAAATATCATATATTATTTTTCTATTTTCATTACTACATAAAATAAACTAATTCCAAAATTTTAATACCATGTTGGGTGGCATAAATTACTTTTGCTGTTTATTTTGAGAACTACTTTTCATGCCTGTTAATTGCTTCAGTTCCTGGACACTTAATTAGGATTGTTTACCTATTTCCTCTTATATTCCCACATCCAAAGCCATTATTGCAGTCACCAAAATAAAACACTGGTAAGCCTATTTTTATTTTTTTTTAAAGATTTATTTATTTATGCATACAAGAGTTGGGGTACAGGCCAGAGATGTGGCGGGGGGCGGAATGAGAGGATTCACCAGAGATAAGCGGGGAACAGAACAGGCAGATTGAAGTACATTGCTGAGGGGAGCAGCGGGCAGTCAGGAAAGGTCTGCTGAGTCATGTGGGTTCCTCCCTGGCTGGCTGGGGATCGAACTCTTGCTGCAGTGGCTGTGGATTGTTGCATAGTGAGGTGCTTAACCCCTTGCGCCACCAGGGAAGCCCTTTTTTTTTTTTTTTTTTTTTTTTAGATTTATTTATTTATGCATACAAGAACTGGGCTACAGGCCAGAGGTGTGGGGGGTAAAAGGATGCACCAGAGACAGAGTGGGGAACAGAACCGGTAGATTGAAATACACTGCTGAGGGGAGCAGCAGGCGAGTCAGGAGAGGTCTGCTGCACCATGTGGGAATCACCCTGGCCAGAGATTGAACTCATGCTGCAGTGGCTGCAGACAGCTTCATAGGTTGCGTCTTAACCCACTGCACCACCAAGGCGGCCCCAGTAAGTCTATTTTTATAATTTATTTATGTCTACTCAGAGGTTCAGAAATTTTATAGCCAATACTCAGTGAACATCAAATACTCATAATTATTTTTATCAAGGATATTAAATCTACAAGTGCAAATATATGAAGAGGAAAACCAGCGACAAAATTAATTTCCAACCTCCCCAACAATTACATGTAATAACACTCAATGAAGTCTTAAAAATTAAGAAATTTAGGGCCTCCCCTGGTGGCGCAGCGGTTGAGCACTGGGCTGTGAAGCTGCCCACAGCCTGTGCAGTGCCAGTTCGATAGCTGGCCGCAGGCAAGGGTCCCACATGGTGCGCAAACCTCTCCTGCCTTGTCCGCTGCTCCCCTCAGCAGTGTACTTCGTCAGTCTGCCTGTTCTGTTCCCCGCTCTGGCTCTGGTGAATTCTCTCACCCTCCCGTGCTTCTGAATGTACCCAGTGCTTGTATAAATGAATAAATAAAATCTTTTTAAAAAATTAAGAAATTTAACCCCAAAATATATATCACTAGTCTTTTATCTATATTTTGACTGTTGGGGGTAGAAGGATTAAGTAAAAAGGCAATTAGAGAAAGAAAACACCAGGAGAGTGGTGGAGGGCAAGGGGCCATCGTGGTAGGAGGGCAGGGCATGTCTTGGACAGGAACAAAAGAGAAAAGCAAACGAGAAAGGAAGACATAGAGCAAGGTAGTCTCAGGGGAAAAGAGAGCTAAAAGGATACCATAAATCAAGTCATCTGACACAAAAGTGGCCCTATCAAAAATACATTAATCTCTGAATCTTTTTTTATTAGTCAATAGTATGCAAAACAGACATTGCTGATATTTACTGATCTATTAACCCAATTCTGCCTACAAGGTCTTTTGTTTTCTGTATTGCTCTGCTGATTTCCTTTACAGTACATGTTACCACCATTTATATATATATATTCTTACATATATGAAAACATAGCCACACTCATACACATAGCATATTTAATATTTATTTTAGGTCTGTTAAAACTGAGTTAACCTATAAGGATGTCTCAATCCTATCTCCAAAAACTATTTTAACAAAGTTTTTAAATCTTAGAAATTCAACAGTTTCATGGCTTAGAGAAACAAGCTATCTATTGGAAATCAAAACAAGGATTGTTTATGCCATGCAGACTTGAGAATAAAGGATCACATTGTGTTCCCGATGTGCAGCCCCAGCTTCTCACCTCAGGGTATAGGAAGGTCCACAATAGCATAATCCTGACTCCCACAACCTAGAATCCATCCTCATGGTATTCAGAGCAAAAATAGAAAGCTTCACTAAACAACAACTTATAAATAAAAAGTATATTAATACTTTTAAAAGAGATAGGAGGTGATTTTTTTAAACCATTTAAGATATAGACAGAGACTTAGCCTAGAACAATGACTTGCAGTACAATGGCTGGTGGTTACACAGCTAGCCGGCAGGGTGGCTCCTTGGTGAGGCAGGACAGTTTGAGTGCTGGAAGACACATGGAGCACAGTATGGAAGGAGTTTAGTAATGGGAAACTGCAGGGACCATCTGACCCATATTAATCCTAATTCACACCCGATGCATGGTAGTTAATGTGATGAGGCTGAATATCTGGTACTCATAAAGGGGACATTATAATGTGGTTAAAACAACAAGGAAAGAAAAGTTTCTCAATTACAAATTACTTAATAATTTAATTTTTAAACCTAGAAATTAAACATGCTTCCTTTTTGTTTGTTTTGGCCACACAAAATGTCTTCGTGTCAATAGAACAAAAATATTCATTGCAGCATTATTTGAAATAGCAGTAAGCTGGGGGAAACTTCAGTATAGGACATCAATGATGGCAGAGCCACACAATAGAATATTATGGAACACTTTAAAAGAGTGAAAGATCTGTATTTCTACTAACATATGAGATTTTTCAAGTTACATTGTTAATGAAAAAAAGGAAGAAGAAATAGCTACCTGTAGGGACACAGGGCAGGTTTTCTATGATCCAGCAGACCAGGTAAAGGAGGAATCAGAGTCCTGGAGCCCTCAGTGGCTTTTTGCAGGCTTTTATTGGGGTTTACCAGATACACAGCAGGCAGGGGTGCTGGGGAGCCAGGAGGCTGGCAGGCCATCCAACCCCCAGCAAGTCTTCACTCTATCTGGGCTCTCCGGCGTCCTCTGCTTCTCTCTCGGCTTCTGCTGCTGCTGGCATCCCCGTGACGCCGCCCTTAAAAGTCCAGTCTCTCAGCCCAGGTGTACCCACTTCAGGTGCCCGCCAACAGGCATGCATTCAGGACCACAGGGTTCCCTCATCTATCCTAATGGCGGGAGGGCAGAAAAGCCTGATACCTTTTACCTACCCTACACTACCATTTGGGTTTAAAAAAAAAAAAAAAAAAACTACAAATAAGTGCTTAAACAATTCCTGGAAGATACATAAGAAATTTAACAGCAGTGCCTCCCGAAGAGAAATTAGACAGGGATGAAAGGGAGATTCTCTTATCTTTTAATTTTCTTTTTTTTTAATTTAATTTTATGTATATTTTACATCATTTTCCTTTTTGAAGATAGCAGGTTTTCTCCTTTCAGGTGTAGTCCCCACAAAATTCCCATCACCAATTCACCTGTGCACCATCACCATAGTCCCTTGTGTAAGAACACATTCCCTCCCGTTTTGATCCCTCTCCCTCTCCCTCCCCTACTGAGTGTCTCTGATTAATAATTGCCTGTTAATTTTGCTTTTTAATTTAACTATTTTTCCCTGATCCCTTATTTGGTTCCCCTACTTTCCTCCTATAAGTTAAATTGATATTTTTCTTTTTCCTTCTGGCTTATTTCACTGAGCATAATCTCTTCCAGCTCCATCCATGTTACTGCAAATGGCTTGAGTTTATCTTTTTTTGATTGCTGAATAGTATTCCATGTGTATATGTACCACATCTTCTTGATCCAGTCATCTATTTTTGGGTATTGGGTTGTTTAGAGAGCTACCTATTGTAAATAGTGCTTCAAAAAACAGAGGGGTGCAGGTGTCCTTTTGAATTAATGCTTTGTGTCCTTTGGGTAGATTTGGAATTGGGTAGGACTGGAATTGCTGGGTCATATGGAAGCTCCATTTTTAGTAGTTTGAGGAACCTCTAACACAGCTTTCCTTACTGGTTGGATCAGTTTGCACTCCCACCAGCAGTGCAGGAGAGTTCTTTTTCTCTACATCCTCGCCAACATTGTTGCTTCCTGTTTTTTTAATATGTGCCATTCTCACTGGTGTAAGGTAGTATCTCATGTGGTTTTGAAAATCTTTTGATTTTCTACCATATGCACATATTATTACTGACTGCAAAACTGTCCAATGTAAATGCAGCAGCCACAGTGAAGCTGTCTTGTTTCTGGCACTAAGATGATTCTATCAAAACGTGTGTGTCCAAAGATCACAGAGCTGGAAATACCATGTGGAATATCTAAAAAATATGGAGGTTATTTATTCACATTTTCACTCAACTCATCATTGATTTACAGCTGTCTACTATGTTTATTACACATTAGTGATACAATAAATCAATAGATAAAATCCCTGCCCACAGGAAACTTAAGAGAAATGCAATTACTGAATGCTATGCCTCTCGACTAAACCAGAACATCCGGGAGCAAATGCCACCAATCTGTTTTAACAAGTCTTCTAGTTGGGATACACACTCTTTTAAAAACTGTTCTAAGAAATGCCTCATATATCAAGACATTTCATCTCTTCAATTAACCTTTTCTACTCTACCCATACAGGATGGGTCATAGGACCTGCATTGCCCTGAGTTTACGAGAGTATGAGAAGTATATACTTCTCACACAGCAGATTTTTATTGTACATCCTTATATCAATCTTTTCATGGTTCCCAGCATGCTTCTTCATGACGGCCCTGTCTCTCACCTACATATCTCTCACCTGGCAAGAACTAGCAAAGTGCTTAATAAGCTTACTGAACAAATGAACATAGAACTACCAGATCTAACGCTCCACAGATGACACTTGGTGAAGGATATAATAAAAAATTTAGCTCTTACAGATGAGGTTTCAGCTTACCACCACACTCTCCCATAGCTGCTTAAACAATGTTTAGTAGTCATTTTCTACAGCACTGTTCATAATCAACATTAGAATTCTTTCAGAAGATACCACAGTTGCACAGGAGAGACAGTGCGTGCCATCACTAAATTGGATTTAGGTACGTATTTTAGCCATATAGTCATATGGCTTTTGAAAGTCTCTGAACTTAACATTTTCCATCTGTGCAATGGGGTATTATAAAGGATGTCTTTTTCTTTTTTTCTTTTTGGCAAACATTTGTTGAGTTGTGCATTAGTTTGTCTTTTAATGTTTCTTAGAATCTCAGTGCTGTATTCAGGGAGGAAGTGAAGTGGCAAAGCCTCCACCTAGCAGTGGCTGCTAGGTGGATCACCTTTTCACTGAGGCTGTCTCATGCCATGGTCCAAGAGCATGGACAGTGGATTGCACTCTTCCTTGGTCATGCCTTCCTGGTAGGTACCATTAAGGTAGCCATAGATACAAGGGTTTCAGATCTTCCAAGCAGACAAGGATTGATTTACGATTATAGGCACCACTGGTATTGACTATACCGCTTTCTTGGTTGTCCATGTCTACAATGATTCCTGCTATCAGATCTTTGTGTTACACATCATCTTAAAGAGACTGATAGCCATGTGTTCCCGGTAGAGGCTCATTTGGCTCAATAATGTGGAAACTAGGGTGGTGAGACTATAGGGTACTGCCTGGATAGTTACTGAGTCCTGAGTGGCAACAGAAAATATGATAATGAATAGGGGTTAGCTTGTCTGTCACTGGATTTGGAGACGTAGAACCCAAGGGTTGTCCTAGAGAGAGCCCCCTGTACAACACCCCGTCGCACAGCAATGGTAGTGGATCCTGTGAAGACTTCCCAGTCTTCCGTGTATTTTTGAGCATCCAGCAGATAGAACCAGTAGAAGAGGTGTTGCAAATAAATGGGAGGAGGATCAACTTAACCAAAACCTGCAATGTTGTAGAGAGCTAAATTCTAGGAGAGGTTAGTCTTGAGCTAAAAAAAAAACAATCACTTAAACTGTGCGGTGAGGATGGAAATGGATACGTTTCAAATAGGGCAGGAATGATGACTTTATTGATAAAATGAGATTAATGGTACTCTGCTTGGTATGGAGATGAGAGCTAAATGTAACAGATAGGGAATAGGAGAACATCCCTAAATAAAATAAAAGTACAAGTGATTTTATGAATAAACTATAAAATCAAACAGATTAAGACTGGGTGAAGACAGAAGTTTAGGAGTGGCTCAGAGGAATGGTGGGAAATAGACTAAAGGACTCTATGAGACCAAAAATCAGGTTAAGGATAGAACTTGATGAAGAAAATGTAGTAGTTCAAACAGTATGTTGCAATGTAAGTTGAAATCACTCTGAATGAAAATGTCCAAGCTTTAACCTTGAGAGTGAATGGTAAAAATAGTAACATGAAGGTTAATCAACTAATTATGAGGTTGGTATGCTGAATAAATCTACAATGAATAGATTGTTTTCACTTGGAAAAAAAACCCTGAAATATGAAGGCAAAAAACATTTCTCTTGCTTGGCCTTGGATGTCACATCTTAAAATTTGTTCACTTTGAAGATGCCAGGGTAAGTTATCAATAGGGAAGACAAAAACAATGAAGGGCGGAGGAAGAGGAATCAGGACATTGGCACTGAATGAAGAGCTGAAGAAAAATTCAGTGGCAGGATGGTTGAAAGAGCTTTGTGATAGGCAGGAATGTCTTTGAGTTTGTGGTGGTGTGTGCAATGTGACATAAGGCCTCTCTCCCCTTTTCTAAAAATGGATCGCTCTGCTCGCCAAATGAACTTAACTATTCTCACCAATGCCATGAGTCTTCAGCTTCTTCCCCACCAAATATGACCAGAAGTGGTGTATTATTGCCAGAAGAAAGCACTGAGACAAATGTGACTCACTAGTCCCTTTCCCTCTGCTATAGAAATGACAATATTCTGAATGGCAAGTAGCTTGGTCATCTTCTATTCTGGAAAAAGAGGAAACAGACCCCCTCATGCTACCCACAATAGATTTGTAGAGTAAGTTGTTACAAACCACCTATTTTGAGGGGTGTCTTGCAGCATAATTGTACATACTGCCAATATCCAATCAATTACTGTCCTGTCAATCTTATCTCAAACTCTTCCAAACCACACTTGTTCAGCATTACATTCCCTCATCTGTATAACTCAAGTGCTAACTAAGCAAAGTCTTTATTTCCTTCTTAACCACTTTCTGAACACCTAATCTTTCAAAGACAACCCTGATCACATAACTACTGAGCTTTTAAATCTTCGTAACTTTTCATCATCCCTGAAATTAAATCCAGTTTACAAGGCCTCCTATAATCTGCCTTTCTTAACTTCTCACTAATCCCTTATATTTCAAATTAGTCATATTCAGCTTCTGAATATACCCAGAACCTCTTCTCTATGCCTTTGCCAGTTCCCTTCCCACTATATGGAGTACTTAACTTTTAGGCTTGTCCTGATCCCCAAACCAGGAACCTCTGCCATGAATCATAGAAGCTTGCATTTCTATTATACCTAATTAATAGTAACTACATAGTGTATCTTCCTCACACTGCCCCCAATTTTAAGCAAATAGCACTACAGTAGGGCAACAGTAATTTAATTTGCCATTGGTCCATTTATAAGAGTGGATGTATGGTAATAAATTGTATAAAAATCTGGACATGTACAGCACTATGACTAGAGACTATGGTAGAACACAGATCAACAGTGTAGTAGCCTCTTATCTGGGCAGTCACATATGCTGAGTATTTGACTGTACTTTAGAGGGGCAATTGATGCTAAAAAAAATTTCTAAACCAACTTTTTATATAAAGGTTTTAAAGACTATGAATTTCATGGTTTCCAAACTCAGCATTCTGGACTTACTCCAACTCTGAACAATCAGACTCGTTAATATTCCTCTAACATTTTATAAAAGGAAAATGACTTAATTTTGCTTATGCCAATTTTTCCAAGGGGAACTGAAATGGTTCAGAAGCTTCAAATACTCAATGATCTTAAATAGGAATTTGGATTTTCTGCCACTTGCCTCTTTAAAACCCTATGTGCAGGTAGCCTCAAGTAGATGCCTTAAGAAGTATTGCCTTGTCCCTTTAACTTTATATATTCTTTAGGAATCATAAATCACTAAACAGGAAATCATCTAACTAGAAAACAAGAAAGTAAATGGACAAACTGTTTCTTGAAGATAATGCAATCTTTAGTCTTTACTCAGTCTTTTTATAAGAACTGAAGGAAAATGCATGTTGTTGAATAGCTGTTTTTTATATATTCCAAAAGCATTCAAACTCTTTTATTGTAGCAGCCGTTTTATCTTATTTCTACCAAGTATAAAATAAGTGTTTTATAGCCAGACAAAAACAGTCTTAAGGGGTTTACTAAAGACCACTCATTTAAATCAGACATGATAATATACAAAATAGAAACCTACTGTCAATAAATGATGGTAATTCTAATTAGTGGAAGGATGATTAGAAGCAGCAAATTTTGTTAGGCAAATGAACTGACATTATCTAAAAATGTTTGAAGAATCTTAGTTGGATATATAAAGCTGATAAAAACAAGAAAAACTGTTCATTAAAACATTGGTTTCTCAATCAGAGCAATTTTATACTTTCCCAAACCTTCAACTCCACTGGGACATGACTCAACATCTGGAGGGGCAGTGGTGGTACTACTACTGGTATATAAGTGGGTAGAAGCCAAAGGCTTTAGTATCTCCCAGTGCATAGGGCAGTCACCCATGACAATCCAGTCCAAAGTAACAGCAAAGGCAGTTGAGAAATTCTGCTCTAAAAGAACAGGTGTTTCTATTAAAAGTATAAATTCTGAAGGAAAGTGGACTTTATTTCTAGATTAAGGAATCAGTAATTTATATCCAGACCTTTTAGGAAAGCTTAACTTAGTTTTTGGATGTTTCCAAGCACATGCAGTATGTCTTTTAAAAGTAATACACACTAGGATTATAGTAAGCTACCATCACATATTTACCTAAGCAAGCAGTTGGGTTTCTATTAAAAGTGATACAAATCAGGATTATGACAGGCTATTAAAACATGAGGTTACCATGGTATCATATATTAACTAGTTCTGGAGTATAATTCGTTAGATCTTTTTCATGAATGAGAGCAATCTAGAGTGAAAGCATTAATTACTTAATTAATCAACCATTAATTACTGATGATGGCTGAATACTGACTTCATATATTCCCTAATCTGGAAAGAACTTTAGTTCACAGAATATAAACTACTTCTCTTTAAGACCCACGTTCAACAATTCAATTTGCCCAAGTCACCACTGATAATTTAGACCAGACTTAAAAGGACTTGTAAAACTCCAAAAGCAAATTACTAAAAATCATTCTGAAACCTGCTACACAGACACTGCAGGGTAGGACCAAAAAAAAAGAAGTTATGTGCAATACTCCCTTCAGTACTTTTAACTGAAGTTGTCTTATGATGTCCAGCGAAGAATCCCACTTTGAATTTAGTGCTAACTTTTCTATTACAAAAAGTAAAAATATGTAGCTCATAGATTTTGAATTAAACTACAGTTATAGGTTCACACATTTTTTTCCCCCTAGTATTAATAAGTAAGCAACTTACTCTATTGTAATTTCCTTGTGCATTTTTAAGAAAATGGCCTTATGTGGTTTGTGGCAGCTTGTCACTAAATATTTCCATGTGTTCCAATTTTGCAACTAAAGGTATCAAAGGAATTTAACTGGAAGTCAGTTAAAAACATAATATCCTTTTACTGAACAGTAAAATGAACTCTCACTATATTGTCCATTTTCCATTCCACAGGGGATAAACAGGTATGACTCTTAAATTGGCAGTCTGAAAATTAGGATTCAATTTAAGATAGACTTAGAATCCAAAATTTGCTAGTTTAGTATCAAAACATTTACTAAATATGTCTAGAAATTGGCAGTTACTTTCTGGTGTGTAGAAACTTTTTAAATTGTTAAATATTACTCTATTATATGGCTAAATACAGTTCTTATGGTTTATTAACCAGTTAAATGAACTTTTCAGCAACTGAGGATTTTTATATATTTCATTGCTGTGAACCTCAACTGTGCTTACACAATCATATTTATACGTCCGAGACCTAAGATATATCCGAGGCTAAGATATCAGCACATCCCTCAGACTTGGTTAGACATGTCCCTACATTATTTAACATTTACCTAACAATAATGTAAAAATAATACATTTGGTTCTTTAATTATGATTATATAAAAATATTCAAAGCACTTGATGAAGTCATCATACTCCAAAAGCTTTTAAGAATTCTAATTCCCAATGATTAAGTAGTACGAGTTATTCTTCAATACATAATCACCATTTTAAAAACTACCAGTGCTATTAATTTTTACAGCTTTTTAAGTTAGGTATTACCATACCAAATTCCCTTTCTGCTTTAGTTTCAGAAGATTACCTAACCTCAAAACTCAACCCCATGTTAATCTTTCTTGAAAGAAATCAAGGCAATTTAAATGTCTTCAAGAAAACCAGCAGTTACTTTCTATTTTATCTCCAGCAAAACCTATATATGAAGAGATGCTAAGCAGAACTTTGTAATACTTAAAAACCTGTAAGCAGTATGTGTGGCGGACTCTGACTGGACCCTACACCTTGCCATTTCCATTCTATCAGGACCACATCACCAATCAAAGTACGGATTTAATCACTATGACTCAGCATCTAAAATCTGAATATTCTTCTGTTGCTAATTTAATGTGTTTATATATACAGTTGACCACTGAACAACGGGATAAGGGTACTAATGCCAGTATAGTCGAATATCCATGTGTAACTTTTGACTCCAAAGTTTAACTACTAAAAACTTACTGTTGACTGGAAACCTTATGAAAAGTATCAACAGTCAACATATTTTGTGTTGGAAGTATTGTATACTGTATTCCTACTATAAAGCTAGAGAAAATATTAAAGAAATCATAAGGGCAAATACATTTATAATACTGTACTGAATTTATCAATACTATAAGTATGTCATCTATTTACAAAGAAATTTTTGTGTAAGTGGACCCATGAAGGCAATACCCATTATTGTTCAAGGATTAATAAACCGTATATATAAAAACTGACCATTAACTATTAGAAAGGAACAGAATCTATTTTTGTATTTCAAAAGACAGACTTTCAGCTGTATTTTAAAAAGCTGGGTATCTTGCAAGGCTCAAAAGGAAAAAAATCGTGCATCTTGGAAGTTAAAAAAAAAGAGGGAGAGGGAGAAGAAAAGAAAAATCCAATACATGAAAAGTATTTGGATTTAACTTTAGACAATTAACTAAGACATTCACACAACATATGCATGTCAGTCTCCTATTTGGTCCTAGAGCCTGCAGTATTGTAATTTATTGTGAAACCATGTAACCAAATACTTAAAATAGATCCACAACATCTATACCACGGTAATGCATAATACATAATATACTAACATCTCAAAATAAATTTCTATTACAATTTTATGCAAATTATGGTATAAGATTATCACCTGCCACATTCTGAAATGGCACCGACTTCATGTAACATTCCATGTCAATGTACTAGTCAAAGTCCTCACTGGTGATGTTTTATGCATTATCATCTGAACACTAGAAAATAAGCTGTTAATCTGATAACCACAGTATGTTAAAATGATTAAAATCACTGCATATTCAGATGGTTAAAGCAGGTAATACAGCAAGAAAAGTATTTCTAATTCACAGTTTCAAAAATAAAGGGTGCAGTTTTCAAATATCTGATTGCTTAAGATTGGTCACTCAATTTAACAACTGCCTCCTTCAGTACATGTAAACTATGTTTGCACAGCATTAGGAGATGTCTTTTATTTCAGAAGTTAGTTCTTACTGTTACAGGAGCACCACAAATTTGAAGAGGCTACAGTGTGAAATGAAATCACTGAAGGATATGTTAAATAAAATTTTTAACTATTATGTAAGGTACTGCAAAAACTTTTGCTTCCCCACAGCACAGACCCCTTAATCAGGAAATATAGTCAACACTTATCAAATACAGTATGTAAATTATCTCTACAAAAAAAGGAAAATCTAACTCAACTAAAGAAAAAAAAATTATTTTTATCTAACAAACCTGTGATAGCCGGCTTCAGAATTTTCCTAAAAATAAAATTCAAAAGCATACACAGTATTTGTATCCTTCCATAAGGAATGTAGAAATCCAAAAGGAATGAAAGAAAAATCTGGTTTTAGGAATTTCTAGATGGAAACACACGCACACAAAATGGGTTAACTTAAAAAAAATCAAGTACTTAAATATTCAAAATTTAAATGTATACGAAAATTTATAATAGAAAAAAGTGGCAAATTGTTATGACTTGATTTGCTGAAAACATCTGCAAATTCACACTGGCATTAATAAAACCAAAGTTTCAAAAATTTACTCCTCTCTCTCTCCAAATATGTTTTCTGTGCAAAAATAAATATCTGAAAATTGCACTAATACAATAATACTTATTTTTAACTTTTGTATTGTGAATAATCTGCACATGCTGCTTTACAGACAATACATATTTGTAAACTTGCTCATGCAAAATTAGTGTGCAGCAGGGACATCATTAATCCCCGTACTTAAAAAAAATGACACTCATTTTTTAAATTGCCAAATCCTCTGAAATATAACAAATCTTACAGATAAATTCTTGTCTGCCAGCTAAAAATCAATTTATGTGGTTGAAACAAAGTTATACAAGAAAAAGAAACATGGTTTTGTCTTGCAGAATTTTTGATTTTTAAATAAGACAATTTATAAAAGAAAGGAATTCATGGTCACAAAATTTTAACATTTTAATCCTAAACATTACAGGGCAAATAGATACTGGACCCTATTTCCATATTCCATAAAATCTAACTTTTAGTTCCCATTTTAAATGTTGCCCTAACCACTGAAACATTAGTGGTTTACAACCGCTGGATTATGGAAATACATATTTCTGAAATAAATGCTACAAAAACAACAATGGAAGAAAGCCAAACAGTCCCCATGAAGGAAAAAAAGTGGAACATTTTGAAGCTCTTAAACACTTCTCTCTCCATGTCTTATGATTAACTTGTCAATTCAGTGCATCATATGGTCAAAGAAATGGTCCCCATATTAAACAAACATCTAACTAGTGTCCATTGATTCCAAGTTAGTGGATGATGAATCTTTTTGGATACTTTCAAAGATGGCTGCCAGTTCAGGATTAGAACTGATCTGTGACTGGAATTCACTCATTAGTGGACTTTTCTCTGCTTCTGGAATGGTTAGCAGGGCTGCTACAGCTCTCATGGCTGATCGCTTTAATTCATCTTGTTTTTCAAACTCCTGTTTTACTGAGTTTGCCTTTACCTGTAACATGAATAAATGTGTGTATTAAACACTATAAAAGACAGCTCTTACACGAACAAAACTCAAACACAGAAATTAAGGAAAATTAATTTCAGAGGTCCAAAGGCACATGAAACTTCATAGTATAAGCCTAACTGTGTTAAAGTTCACTCCTTTTTTTTTTAAAGGGGATATTTTACGCAAAACCTCATTATAAATAAGAGCCATCATGGTGAAACTAGGTCCCAGAGTCTTACCTGTTTAAAGTAAGTTCTGCTTTGGCCTCCAATAAGAAACTACACTACAAACAGATAACTGTGTGTCCTAATTACTTTTGTAGCACCTTCTGAATCTATGAAACCTATGACTTTCCACCTACCTATTCCACCAGAATTAAACAGTTCCAGTTCCTCTTTGGGGCATTATTACACTTTACCCCCATCGATAGCATTACTTCAAAACAAAACAAAAAAAGACCAGCATTTAACAGTGCTAAGTTTTCTATAACAATCCACACATCAACGGGTTAACTTTTAAAACCAACTGTTGCGTATGGTGCTTGCATGGCTAAACATTTGGAAAACTACAGAATTGACTAGTAATCCTGAATACACCAAGTTTGGCCTAAATTGATCTATCAATAATTACCTTGGTTGTACATGTGGCACGTAATGGCTCAACAAGTCGGTCCAATCTCTGCAGCACTGCACTTGGACAAAGGGTAGAGAGTCTCACCAACATTAAAAATGTTAGCATCTATTAGGAATGAAAAAAGACAAAATTTAGACTTTGCATTATTTTCTAAAAGAAAATTCCAAATCCTGACAAAGATTTAAAATGAAAATAACTAGCATGCACAATAAAGTTTCATTTTAATGTCATCTGTGACTTGGAATTACAGATTTGTCTTAAATTTATCTGAGGAATTTTAGTTTTAAGTACCAGTGAAAACTTACCTATAATGTGGTCCTAGAGTACAGAACCAGTGGCTCTCAATCTTAGCCACACATGAGAGCTGAGAACTTTGAAATATTCCTATTCCTCAATTCCATTAAAGACAGGATCCATGGATTCAGGTTTTTTTTTTTTTTTTTTTTAAAAACTCATATGCAACAGAATTTAAAACATCACTAAACAGAAAAATAAATGAGGGCCTCTCTAGTGGCACAAGGGGTTAAGCACTGCATTATGAAGCAATCCACAGCCTCTGCAATACGAATTTGATCCCCGGCCAGCCAGGGAGCAACCCACAAGGTGCAGACCTCTCCTGTCTCACCTGCTGCTCCCCCCTCAGCAGTGTATTTCAGTCAGTCTGCCTGTTCTATTCCCCACTCTGTCTCTGGTGAGTCCTCTCACCCCCTGCATCTCTGGCCTATATCCCAGCTCTTGTATGCATAAATAATCTTTAAAAAAAAAAAAATTGGAGAAAAGCTTTTATAATCTAATTTCCACTGACTTAGCAGATTTTCCTTAAAAAAGACTTATTAATTACTCCATATAAAGTCCAGTAAGCCATATTCTTTTTTTTCTCTTAAGACTATAAATTACACAATTAAATTGGAAGATCCTGTTACTACTACTTTTGGGGGCCCTCTTCATTGAGTGGAGAGTCAGGTTACTAAAACATATGGAAACACGAAAGTTGGAGTTCTGACAGAATGGCTGAATTACAGCCCAACTACTATTTGCCCTACTTGACAAAAAACCACGAATGAAAGAGGAGACAATGCAATTAATTTTTCGAGTCACCCTTTCATAATTTATATTTAAAACAGATATTAGTTTTCACACAAGAGATGATGGGTTTGAATTTGGATGATGATGTAGTGATATCAGAAAAATTAAACTAATCTGAATATTTTTTAAATGGAATGTTTATGGACTGAGTAATGGGAAGTAAGAATATATCAATTTTACCATGAAATATACTCATTCTTTTTATCTTAAACAATTTGTATGATAATTTTTTTAAGAAGATTTATTTTTATACAAGAGCTGGGTGGGGTACAGGCCAGAGGTGCGGGAGGGTGAGAGGATTCACCAGAGACAGAGCGGGGAGCAGAACAGGCAGATGGCGGAAACACACTGCTGAGGGGAGCAGCAAGCACAACAGGAGAGGTCTGCCACGCCATGTAGGAATCTTCCTGGCCAACCGGAAATCGAACCAGCGCTGCAAAGACTTCTGACAGCTTCACAGTGCTGTGCTCAACACGCTGTGCCACCGGGGAGGCCCCTTAAACAATTTGGAGCTAATTGTATTAGCCATAACAAAAATAAAGCAATACTATCCCCAAACATATAAAACAGACATGAACAAAGGAAAACACAGAACAGTTATAAGCAGAGTTCATTCTCTAAACCTAAAAAGTGGGATGATTTCTCTCTAGCTGCTTCTATACAGATTGCTTTGTATATCTGAAAACAATTCTTCCAATGTTATCCTTGGAATTAACAAAACTCTTGGTATTAAATTCAGTACACAGTATTTGAAAATAAAACTCCTTCATTCAGGTAAACAATCATCATGCAGAACAACCCTAAAGACAGCCACAGAGAATTAGCCAAACCAATGACAGGAAACAAATAAAACCCTCTGTAGGTGGTAACTATAGTTAAGAAAAGCCAAAAGGATTATGGATTATACTTTGAACAGCAAATCTGTCTCAACTGTTTTCTTGGGGGGTAGGGGGAAGATCGACGGACTATTCACTAAGAGAGCTGGGGCAGAGAATTTCTTAGAATTTTTTATTGCATTAGGTTTTACTCCCTCCTTCAATGAAAAGGTTTCTGGATTTCTCCTGTATGTCACTGCATTTTAGCATTGTTTCATAATTATGTTTGCATATTAGTTTACAGAACACACTAAAATCAAGACAAAGCAATTTCTCTCCCAAGAGCAAATACACAAGCACAAACTTCAAGTGTGATAATCATAGCAAAATTATCTTAACAGTCTACAGACACAAATCTCTTACCTTAATATCATAATGGTCCTTCAAACCATCTTCAACATGATTTAGAAATTCAAAGATATCTAGTCTATCAAGACAACTATCAAGAAGTGTGTACATACACTCAAAAGCTGCCTTTCTAATATCCAGGCCATCATCAACTGTATGCTTAAATGGACCCATTTCTACCTGTTCAAACAAAAGAATGTGTGGATATAGTTAAATAGTAAAAAGAAAAGTGCAGACAAAAACACTGTAATCTAAATAACTTACCTCTCTTATAAGCTCCTTTCTAACTTTTGTTTCATTGTAAAGATGTGGAAGAACAGTATCTAGAAGATCCCTTATTAATGATGGTTTATTATGTGCTGCTGAATTGAATGTGACCAAGGCTACCCTTCTTACATTCAAATCTGGATCTTCCAATGTTTTTAAGAAATCGCCTAAAAAATTATAAAAGAAGCAACAACAGTTACAGTATGTTTACAATCTGTTTTTCTAAATTGACAATTATTTAAGGGAGATCACAGAACATTATGAAATACTAAGTGAACTTCATAGTTTCTGTGGTAGCACACATTGTCTAAATCTGAGTGGATTTAGTTGATACCTACCTCAGTACCTATAAAACAGGGTAAAGAGGGAGAGCCCCAAAAGTTCCCCAGTTCCTTTTATAGACACTTTCTAAAGAGTTAGGTTGCACAGAAAAGTCAGTCAGCAACAAAGACTAGTAACCTGAATAATGATCGTTAGTTCAAAATTAGTACTTGCACTAAAAGCAATGAAAAATTGAATTCAAAATAAGATAAAGTGAAGACAGCTCTACCACTTGATAAAATATAACATTGTTAAATTACATTTGTTATCAGAAGGCAAAGAGAAAAATATGCTTTCCATCCCCATTTACATTCCTATCATCAAGAAACACATAAATTGGTAAAAGGGTAAGAACACAAAAGGGGGGAACTAAATTTGAAACCTAACATTGGACAAATAGCTAAAGAAAGAATTTTGCCACTTTAACAACAAATATAAGTCTGGATATGCTTGCAAATATGTGGAAGAAATATACTTGAAACACAGATAGTAATCCAAATCACTCCACAACTGTATGAATTTTAACAAGTTAAATTTAGGCAAGCGACTCAATTTCCCAGCTTATGAGTATTATAAAATTTTTAGGGATACTGAACAGAATAAATAGCATGTGTATTACTAAACAGTGCCCAATATATACCTGGTATTCACATGGAGCTACTATTTATTCAACATTATACAACTGCAACTTTACCTGCAGCAATCTCAGAATACACAGGGAAAAAGAAGTGTCAGAAGGACTTGAATGTATTACAACAGCCATTTAAAAAATGGGAGGAAATAAATACTTTAAATATTGCAGATGAGTTAATCATGACTGACCACCCAAGAAAGTTCCTGTACTGAATTAAAAAAAAAGTAAACCTCTGTTTGCTTAGAATCAGTAAAATGGTAAATTAGATTAGAATAAACTATGCCTCTGCTTTCAAAATAAATATGCATGTTCCAAAATATTGCTGGTATTATGGATAAATGGTAATATAAACTAGGATCAGTGGCATCCATTTCCTTGGCCTAAGAATTTCAATTTTCGAGAAGCTTCCTAGGTTGTTCTAATGTTTATATATTCACAAAATAGCAAACAATGTCACAATTCAGTGAGACTAGAATAATCTCACTGACTTAGCTATACCAGTGATACACATTGGTAGACTGCAATCAACCTGGACGGTCTATTGTCAGAATGTACATGTCTCTTCTTTTGTTCTATTGTGTATACCAGGAACACAAATAAACACTAAAACAAGAAAACAGGGTGGTAAACAGAGACAATAATCTCTCAACGAAGACTATTTCTAGTTCTGAACAATAGTACCCATCAATGCCCATGTCCTCGATAAATCCATTCTAAGTTCCTTTAAACTGTATTTTTTCCCTTTCTGGCCCACTGCAGAATGGCATGAAACTGCAAAGCTTCTTTGCAATATCCCTCTATCTTCTCTGCTGGCATTTCCATTCTTATGTTGTGAAGAATGCACCAAACTGAGTTCTGCAGGTTTTTAGTTACTACTAACTCTAGGAAACACCAATGATGAAAACAAAGGAAAGCAATAAAATCAAGAAAGTTAATCCGAAAAGCTGGATATTTCCTTTCTGGTTCTGAAAATTAGCTCTAACCAACTTTTTTCAATTCTTAAGCTTGTTTCCATCTTACATATGGAAGTCCACTAATCTCTTGGGAACTGAAGAGTTACAAGTAGTAATAGAAATTGAGGCCCTAACAACACAAACAAGACTCACTTATATCTGGGTGGAAACTTCAGAGTGGTCAAATAGATCAAATACTCCCTTATCTACTACTTATTTTAGGTCATCCTTAAAATAAGATTAAGAAATATTCAGCTGACTCTAAAGATAACTTAGTGTATTTATTAATTTCATTTCATTGTAAAATTATCTGGTAACATTTTCAAACTAAGTGATGATTAAATGTAAGATAAAAACTTAATTATCATTTTAATGAAATAATTACCAGACCTTAAGAGCATTTTAATTCCTGGTTGATATAGTTACTGAAATTAGTTTTTTTAAACCATTAACTATTAAATAGTTAATTAGTATTTCCACTTACCTATGCAGTTCTTTAATAATGGATCAATAGGTTGTGGATGATCAGAAATAGTAAACTTCACAGCTGTAACCACTGAGCTTCGGGCATATGATGAGCCTAATTAAAAATAAATTATAAGTCTATTGGGTATATAAGCCCACTAAAATCCACCAACACCTTAATCTTTTTCAAACTACTTCAAATAATAGTAATGTCCTCGATTCCTTAAAATTTCTCCTTGATCAAGAGGGGTATCTCTTATTGCTCTCAGGTTACTAATGGAGCGACGTTTACTAACCTCATGAAACATAATCCCATTAGATTTCATAAGAAATAATTTCTTATGGGAAGAAGAAACTAGGAAAGCAGTAGTGGAAGAGGTAGTCTTCACAAAAAGGTACTGGTTAAATCCATAAAAAATGTTAATAACCAATAAATTGCTTATTAAAAAATAGCTATTATTACCTTCTACTTGATCTACAAGATGACACTGGAAAATCTAAAACTCCAGGAGTTTTCATTTGAACTTTAAGTTCACCAATTTTAGTATTACAATTAGTACTAACAAGCTACTTAGGATTAATTTAGAGACAACTGTTTCGCATTTTAAGATCAAAGAGTCAACATTAAAATATAGTAACACTAGTAACTAGAACTTAACTATTACGTAATTACTCCTTATACTTTTAAATATGTCATCTGGCAGTTCATATTCTAACAAGGCAATGGCTTCTCCATGTAACAAGATACGGAAATATTTTAAGTTCATTAGGCATCTTTCAAGAGAAACAACTGCTTAAGAAAAATCAAGGTACCCACCTGATATCAAGTACCCCTTAAGCCGTGGAAGGAGAGTTTCTGGATCAATTAGGGTGAGTTTACCTAGACACTCAGCAACAACATTTCTTGTTCCTTCTTCAGCACACTCACAGTGCTTTAGCAATAAGGCCCAGATGTTTTCGACATATGGTTTAAGGCCCACCACTGATGCAGAGCTAATAATTTCCTTCAAGGAATGCAGCAGAAGGTACTGCCTTTTGGGCTGACTGGTTATCTCTTGTAAGACAAATGGCAGATATTCAGGAAGGTTGCCCACACTAATGCTGCCTAATGCATAGGATGCGGCTGACTTGACTTCTTCACTAGGAGATGAGAAAGCTTCTAATATTACAGATTTTAGTTCCAGCTGCCCGCTCAAGTCAATATGATGCCCAACTTCTCCAAGAGAGAGTAAGGCTAAGAGACGAATGGAATCTGTAGACCTGGAGTTCTTGACATCTTGAATAAATTGACCTACTACAGCTGGGCCTTCTTTAGGGCATGCTCGAGTAAGGGCAGCTACACATTTGGCAATGGAATAATAAGACTGCTTGTGAGTAAGAGCTGTGCTCTGAGAATAAACTGGACCGGTTAGCATGCGTAACAAATCCATGTATCCTAGATTGTTTGTTCCAGTGACAACCAGAGCTTGGAAAAAGTCTAGCATGGCGCTAAGAGCTCCCCCCTGCAACAAGGGTGATCTCACAAGTCCAATAAGTTCATTGAGAATGGATCCACTTATCTTTGAAAGGGAGGAGGGATAAACTTTTGCCAGTGTGGTGAGAAAACTGATAGCCATCTGAGAAACATGCATATCACTTTCGCTGATAAGGGGTGGGAGCTCATCTAAAACTGCATCAATCATGGCAGCTGTCAAGCTGTCACTGTAGTTTTTAATTAGAATATCTAGGGCAGAAAGTGTGCCCAGTTTCAAAGCTCTCTGGTTTTTCCTGAGAAATGAAGCAAGGATAGGAACCCCTTCTCCCAGGACAGGCCTCAAATCTATCTTCAGAGGCGACCCAGCAATCAGTGTCAATGCCTTCACTGTAGTTAACCGGGTAATTTCATTCTTTAGTCTCTCCAAGAAAATCTGAAGTGTATTAGGCAAGTCTGAACCCAAATTGTCTCCAAGGTTGCAAATTATCTGTCCCATACAAGAAATAGCCCTTTCCTTGACTTCCTGATCAATGTCAGCTGCTTTTAACCTTTTAATGGTACAGGTAAATAAATCTTTGATGTAAGGAGTTGCATCAAACGAGGAAGGCTGATCTAAAGGACGAATTACTTTGACAAGTTGTTGAGTAACAAGAAGTGCTTCAGATGTAATCTTGTAAAAAGGGTCTCCAACACAAGCCACCACAGGAGGTACCAAAGCCTGAACGTGAGGATGGAAGACTTGAGGAGAGTGGTTACAGAGGATTACATATAAACATGACAAAGCATCAATCTTCAAATTCGAAGAGCTTGACTTATCATTCAGTGAGAAAATGATTCCTAAAAAGCCAACCAAAAATATCCATTAATTTTTATAATGTTTTTATGAAAAAATTAGAAACTAGCCCCCTAAAATATTGCCATTTTCCATTTTATCACATCATCTCTAAATTAGCAGAAATTGCACAATCTATAGTATTAGAGCTAAAAATTTTAGGAGATATTTTGAAGTTTTTACTTTGCAAACCTCTAACTTTAGGTTTTCAATGTTTTTTTTTTTATTTAAAGAGCAGGTTTATTAGAGAAGGGATAGGAAAGTAAAAGACACTTGCACAGACACAAGCAGGCAGGAAGAGATACACGATTTTTTTTCTATAAAAAATTAGTTTTTGTGTAAATTAGGCAGTCAGAAATGTTCCTTTTGAAGGAAACAATTGTTTGACCTTATCTAAATTTTAATAAAATCTATACTAAGCCCTTAAAGTGATTAACTCTTTTTTTTCCATACCTGGTACAAGTACAGGAATGTGTTGCGTCAGGGCCCCGGGTAATACATTTACCAATTCAGTTAACATGTTAAAACAACACTGCCGGGTCTTCACACTTTTTTCTTTCATCTGTTTGTGCAGAGCTTTAACAATGTTGGGAACCTGTAATTATCACACACTCATTAGCTGGTTCAGCTATTGGTACCTCTTTTTTTTATTTAATTTTTTTTTTAGATTTATTTTTTTATTTATACAAGCACTGGGTACAGTCAGAAGCACGGGAGGTGAGAGAATTCACCAGAGCCAGAGCAGGGAACAGAACAGGCAGACTGACGAAATACACTGCTGAGGGGAGCAGTGGTCAGCAGGAGAGGTCTGAGCGCCATGTGGGCCCCTCCTCCGGTGGCTGGGGAGCAGCAGGGGATCGAACCGGCGCTGCAGAGGCTGCGGGCAGCTTCGCAACCCAGCGCTCAACAGCTGCACCACTGGGGAGGCCTATTGGTACTTCTTAACACAAATTATAGAAGACAAGGAGAAATGGAAGAACTCATCTTTTTTTAATTAAATTTTAGTTCTGCTAACTGCTAAACAAGATTGTTAGATACAAACTTTGCTGCATCTATTATATATGTTCTCTTATAACAGAGAAAAGTTACCACTAGATTTTTACAGAGCAGAGCAACAAAGATATCCTTGATTTTAAATTATGAAATATATAGGCTAAATAGAAATTTAGCCAAATAATTTTTAAACAAAATTTTAAGAGCACAAATTATAAATAGTATTTTAAAAGCACAAATAAGAACAAAAGAAAATTATGGAAAACTATTTAATAGATCTTTATTAGTTTACTGTTACAATGGAATCAATTTCACTTCAAATGTAGCTACCAGCAGCAGGGCCATTAGTCAAGACATTTGTCCTAATCTTTCCAATGTGTCATTAATAGGTAAAACCTACAGACTATTTACTAATAAATCTTATGGGTACCAGAATATAGACACATACTATGTCAAATAATTTTAAGAACCAGAGATAGACGACATCTGACATCTAATCTCCACAGCATCATTAGCATTCCCTGTAATTTTACCCGACCTATCTGCACTTATTTACATGCTTATGTCTACCATACATTGATCTCATTTCATTCTACAATTAATCTTCAAAGTTTACCTTTATGAATAAATTTACCCTAAGTTTTAAAATTCACCCTACTTAAATACAAGATATATGTGGCATATACATCCCCCTCCCTTGGTTTAGCCCCTTACAACATCTGTCTTGGAAGCTATAAAAAAATATGTACACCAGAGATGCCTTAAGGTTTACATATAAGATAGGTGAAAAAGCCTAGCAAATACCAAACATTCAATAAATAAAAATAAAGTTCAGAATATTAGAAAATACACGCTAAGGTGAGAAATATGTATTTGATTTATAAGAGTAGGTATTTGTAAGCATTTACTATGAGGTAGGCACTATATTAAATGCTCACAAAGATCTTCCCATCTCTCACTCTTTTGAACAAGCAGGTCTAAATGAACCCTTATTAAAGGTGAAAAAAAAATCTGATTCCACAGTTCAGACATCTCCATTAATATAAAAAACAAAGATTATAGGGCCTCCCCTGGTGGCGCAGCGGTTTAGTGCTGGGCTGCTGCGCAGCTGCCCGCAGCCCTCTGCAGCGCCGGTTCAATCCCCCACCACCTGCAAGGGTCCCACATGGCGCAACAGACGTCTGCTGCGCCCGCTGCTCCCCTCACCAGTGTATTTCGTCAGTCTGCCTGTTCTGTTCCCTTCTCTGGCTCTGGTGAATTCTCTCCCCATCCTGTGCTTCTGACTGTACCCAGTGCTTGTATAAATAAATAAATAATTTTAAAAAAAATACATTAAAAAAAACGAAGATTATAATGTTATTTCTGTTAAATCAAGAATATCAAATAGAATAAAAAATTTACAAGTAACATAATATGACCAGACATTAACTACTATACAAACATATCCCAGAACTTTGCTTCTCTAAAGATGTTCTTAAACTCACATTGCCATAGAAAAACAATTTTTAAAAAATCACCCTTACCATCATGACTTTTGAAGCCATATTTTCAAACTAACCTGACTCTGAAGCATTGTTAAAGGAGTTTCTCCTTGTTCCATTGCATCAGGGTCACAGAGCCAACTTTGCACAGGACGAGTTTGCTTCAAAAGAGAAAGGTATGCATGAAAAACATCTGCCTTTACGTTCTCTTCACGCTCTTTAAATCTGGATATCAGTGCAGGAGAGACGGTCTTGTAGAATTCTGGAAGCATTTCATGCCTTGTGCTAACTACAGCATCCAAGCACTTAGCAGCTGCACGTCTCACTTTCCAACTCATGTCATCATCGTCACTGTATTCATCATCACTCCCTAAAAAGAAGTTTCAATGTTACGAGGTTATTAATCAAAAGCTTATTATTTATTATAGAACATGAACTGATTTTCATAACTAAGACAGTTCTTTAACTTTTCACTAACATACACAGCAACAAAAAAATCTAGAAACTAGAACTCAGATGCAAGGTTTACATGTAACAGAGAACATGACCTCTACACTCCTGTATGTCCTTCTAACACTATAAAGCTGAATCAATTGGGTAACAAGTTAGGGGATCCAAATATATCAGCAGCTCTCAGGGGAGTCTATAATAACTTTGAAAATAACTGTTATTCTTAGATAGCAAAGACTGGCCCTGATAAGATTTTTTTTTTTTTTTTTTTTTTTTTTGGTGGGACCCTCACCGGCGGCCAGGGAACAAATCGGCGCTGCAGAGGCTGCGGGCAGCCTCACAGCCCAGCGCTCAACCGCTGCGCCACCAGGGGAGGCCCCCTGATAAGATTCTTGAGTGAGAGAAAAAAGATTCCATCAATTAATTGGCTTATCTTCCAATTAGCTAGAGAGCATTGAATGTATCCAAGCACTTAGCAGCTTAGAAATTAAGGTTTACTTAATTTCACCTAAGCACATTATAGGAAAACCCAACCAAATACTGCTATCTTAAGCATTTGATTTTTTTTCACCAATACCTATTTAAATAAAAATTAGAAAGTACTATGAAAGCAGATGAATGATTTTTGCCATAGCACTCCAACTATGGAATTTACCTCCATAGAAAAATTAATTTTAGTAAAAAAAGGTTATAAAACATTAACAAATGTCCTACTAACTGAAATTGTAGACTTTAAGGTACAGTAACTTTATGATAGAAAGATATTTATCACATACAATCCATATATAATCAAGCAGATGAAGAACTTGGTTTGTTATACAGCTTAAGTATTCAGCACACTAAAAACCAACGATCAAAACCTGGCACATATACCTGCTACTGCTCCTTTCAAAGGATATTTCTATTATAAAAGCTAGGATTTTCAGGCCTCCCTGGTGGCGCAAGGGGTTAAGCACCGCACTATGAAGCAATCTGCAGCCTCTGCAGCATGAGTTCGATCCCCTGCCAGGGAGCAGCAGACCTCTCCTGTCTCGCCCACTGCTCCCTTCAGCAGTGTATTTCGTCAGTCTGTCTGTTCTGTTCCCTATTCTGCCTCTTGTGAATCCTCTCATCCCCACACCTCTGGCCTGTGCCCCAGCTCTTGTATGCATAGATGAATAAATCTTTCCAAAAAATAAATAAATAAAGCTAGGATTTTCTGCCATTCATACAACACAATGAGTGCCTACTGCATGTCAAGCACCATCCTAAGCAGAAGAAAATTATTACACCATGTCAGAAGGTGATACAGTGTAACGAGGACAAATATGCTGAAAAAGGAGGGCCTTCCTTGGCCCAGGCAGTTGAGCACAGCACTGTGAAGCTGTCTGCAGCTTCTGTAGTGCTGCTTTGATCCCGGCCCGGCCGGTGAGGGTCGCACATGGCGTGGTAGTCCTCTCCTGTCTCGCCCGCTGCTCTCCTCAGCAGTGTATTTCATCAGTCTGCCTGTTCTGTTCCCTGGTGAATCCTCTCACCCTCCCGCTCATCTGGCCTGTACCCCAGTTCTTGTATAAATAAATAATCTTAAAAAAAAATGCTAAAAAAGGAGATAAGACTATGAAGTAAGGAGAAAGCCCCCTGAGATGGGAGCCTAAATGAGGTAGATGTATTAAGGGAAATAATCAGGTTATCCCAAAGATTTTGGCCTAAAAAGAATAGAGATGTCCCTCTGAGATAGAAAGGTTAAAGAAACAGGTCAAGCAGGGGATGGGGAATGGTCAGAGAGAAGACAGTTTAGACACAGAAGCAGTAAGTCAATTAAGTAGCTACACATATGAACCTGGAATTCATAGGAAAGATCTAGGTTAAAGATAAAATTTGTGTCTTTAGCTTACTGATATTAAAGCTAAGAGACTAGATGAGATCAAGAATATAACAGAAAAGTTCAAGAACTGAACCATGGACTACTCCAAAACTTTGTAAGTTTGATAAGAAAAATCAGCGTGAAAACCGAGAAAGGGGAATTGCAAAGACAGTACTAAAACTAGGAGAGATTGGTATTCTGAAAGTTAAATAAACAAATGCTGCCGAGATTGAGTAACAGGCAAAGTCAAACCCCCGAGGTCACTGGTCATCTTGTCCTATTACTGGAAGACTGGACTCCAGACTAAGGGGAAGAAAGGAATTGGAAAGCATTCTTTTGAGAAGTTTTGTTGTAGAAGAAATTGGGCAGCAACCGTTAGCATCTATGGGGTGAAGACAAGTTTCTTGTGTAGCGTTGCTGCTTTGTTTTTGAAAGATGGATTAAATCACCAATGTTAGAACGTCGTTCATAAATTCATTCAAAAATCAAATAAAAAAATTATAAAAAACAGGAAATTTGCCAAACCACATACCTAACTTACCTATTTAAACATCTATGAGGATTCTTTTAATACTAGCAGAAGAAATAAAACATAAGCAGCTCCTACGTCCTTGATTTGTAGAGTGACATTCTGTTGCTCTGACTGATGACAACATCAGTCTTAGCAGCCTCAGAAATGTTTAGGTTATTCAAGAATGTATAAATGGAACCTCAATAGTATTTTTTTCATTAAAGTAACAATGTATAAGTTGCTCTAACCCAAATCAATTTGAATATGCCTATCAACAAGGACAATTTTTAACATTCATTTCCCAATTTATAAAAATGCTTTATAAAATGTCTGAAGAAAAAAAAAATCATTTATAACAGCTAGGCAAGAGAAAAATACTAGCAATATTTTTTCTTTATATAAATAAAAAAACAAAACTGGGGCACATTAATTTTTTTACCTACTTTTTCATTCAACCTATTCACTAGTGTCTTTCGTATAACATGCATAATTTTTGAAAATACTACAGAATGGTTCAATACATGAATGCCCATATTTAAACCATTTGCTATTGCTGAACAATGAGGTCATTTCCACTTTTCATGGCCAAAACAAACAGTACATTTGGGATAAGAATCTCCTCCATCTATAATATTGGGTCTTTCATGAAAATTTAAAAATTCCTTCTTTTTAATTTAAAATACCTTGGTCATCATCATCACCACCGTCTGCATCCATAGCATTCTCATCTTCATCTTCATCATCGTAATTATAATTTGGATCATAGGTAAGATATTTAAGACAAATATTTATAATGGTGGAAACATGCGGATATACTTCCTTCGGACATCTGAAGGAAAAAAACAAAAGCTGCCTTAAAAAACTGCACTTTTCTCATTTGCCATGTTTTGTTTCACCAGATTTTTCTCTTCCCTTTAACACAATAAAATGGTTCCCACCTTTTGGACATCAATGACACTTGATCCTTCTCACCGACTATGTTTTAAATGACTTACAATTCAAATTACACTTACTTAATTTTAAGACAAATTCCTTCCTGTCTCCCTATTTTTAACAGCTCTTAAATTAGGATAACTCTTGTAATAAACACAATGTCATACTTAATGTGGGCCAGTATCGAGAGAAATATGTACATTTCTCCTCTCAACATATGACTAAAAGAGCAATCCCAGGTGAATGTTATTTAACAACTAAAATTACTTGTGAAAATGCCAGTGTACGTACATTTCAAGTTTGGTCTTCTAGCCATCTGTTAAGAAGATGGAACATATCCAACCCAACAAAGGAGTAATCTGTTTCTCAATTAAAAGGACAAAAATGAATACCACAATCTTTGCTTTTTAACACGTTGATATGATTATAGAGTTACTTCTCAAAACCTAAGTGTCAGGGGACTATGGTAGATAGCTAGTTAAGTCTCAAGACACTGCTATTGTATCATCAGGGCTAACCAAAAAAGAAAGGGGATGGGTGGGGGGGGGGGACTTGCGTATTCAGCCAGAACAGCCTTCCAGTATATATATACATATATGCAGTTTGTATTAATAGAACCATGATGTCCAAATTGAGAATCACTGTATTAGCCATACCTTCCCCAAGTTCTTTAAATAACAGTAAGAAACATTTAAAAAACATATTTAAGGGCCTCCCTGGTGGCACAAAGGGTTAAGCACCACACTATGAAGCAATCCACAGACTCTGTAGCACAAGTTCGATCTCCAGTTGGCCAGGGAGCAACCCACATGGCGCAGCAGACCTCTCCTGACTCGCCCGCTGCTCCCCTCAGGAACGTACTTCGGTGGATATGCTTGTTCTGTTCCCCACTGTCTCTGGTGAACCCCTCATTCCCCGCATCTCTATGCATACCCCAGCTCTTGTATGCATAAATAAATCTTAAAAAAATAAAAATAAAAAAAATAGTTGAGAGGATATTCACTTCAAATACCACACAGCCTATCAGTAACTGCTTAGTAAGAATTTAATTAAAACACATCTGAACTCTAAAACTCCATTCAATAAAATAACCCATTTCTCCTCATCTACCTAAATCCTCATCTTAATTATTCTGTTCTTAAGGAAAACTTTTATTTGAAAACTAGAAATCCTAAAAACTTACCTTCTTACAAATGATTCAAAGGCTTGAATGCAGTACTCTCTTAATTCGTCATCATCTACATTACAAAATTTTACCACCAGAGGAATTATCTTCTCAAGGTATTCACCTAAAAAAAGTATATTGGTTCTTACACACAATCATTTTTTTAATTAAAAAAAAAAAAAAATCTTTAAAATACTTAAACCCGCTTACCTATTCTATGACCAGCTTGCCTACTAATAGCAGCAATACATTGTATGTAGGTTCTTGTGGTTGACATGGAATCATTTTTGGACAACTCTGACAACAGATGTTCAATAAGATCTACAAAGACTATATTTCCACAGCTCATAACCAGATGGCCAAGAGCAATAATGGTTCTTTTCCTTACTGCAAGCCTAGGGCTGGTCAACTGGGGAAGTAGACAGGTCAGAATTGAAGGATGAAAATTAACAAGAAGTCCTCCTTGCCTTTAAAAAAAAAAAAAGAAGAAAGAAAGAAAACAAATGAAATCAAGATGTCCAAACACTACTAAAATGTCTGGCCTCTAAACTTAGCTGTCACTAATCCAAACTCAGAATGAAACTAAATTCTGTTTCTACCAATGCAAATGAAAACATGGAGTTTAGTGAATGCAGTTTTGAAATTTGTATCCCTGAAAACAATTATCCTCATTAGGGATTATATTCTTGGAAGTATATTTAAAAAGAGAAAAAAAAAAAAGTATTTTTCTTGACACTTTCCCCCTTCCCAGATCTCTAAATTTACTATATTGATAGCTTTTCCTCTAATACTCCTTTTCGCAACACTCATAATTTCAACTCTCAAGTCCTCCCTCTAATATTTTTTCTCTACACATCTATTAAATTTCATTGATCATATTAGAACAACCCCTATCTTACAAACCATTTCATAGATGCATCTAATAACTCAACAAAAGCCAGGCATCTAGGAGGAGGTGAGTGCTAGTGATCAAGTCACCCAGGATGGCCAAAAACAAACAAACAAACAAACAAAAAAAAAACCACAACTGAATTTTCACTACTCACCAAATTAAGTTACAAATTCCTCACTCTCTCTAATGTGACTCTAATCTAACAGAATGATTTCCATACTTTCTGATTCATTCTATATTCTGGAAAACTATAATACCATGCTTCCCAACTCCAAGACAACTTATGCTGATAGATTCTGAACCTGGGCACACACACTTGTGTCTTACCCATTTTTCAAAATAAGTTGAAACACCACATTTTCCATAACAAACTTTCTTGATCCTTCCATTTTAAAGCCCCAGAGATACTATATTCCCAATTATTATTGAGTCACATCGTGCCTTAGGTTATATACAGTAATTTGTGTTTTTATCTCCTAAAATACAATTTATTTATATGCCAGGATGTTACTACTTCACTCTAACTATAAATATGTACCATAAATTCTATTAATTACTTTTCAAAACTACGAAATACATGCTTACTATCCAACATTACATGGTAAATATAATTAATTCACTTCTCCCCTGATCCTTAACTATACCTATTTATAAAGCAGCCACAATTTAAATATGAATAATTTTGGACCATATTTTACTGTATTCACCCAAAGGGGTTTTTAATAAATGCACATAATATCTGCACTGAAAGTAATAAAAATAATAGGTATAATTTACCTGCTCAACATATCAGCCATAATATCCAATGCTTCTAGCTGAACAGAGACATCCTCCTGCTTTGCTATTGCACTGGTAAGACGTCCAGTAATCTTTTTACATACATTAGCAGCTAAAGCAGAGCCTGTATACACAAATATGAAACCAAGTTATTTCAAAGCAAGTATATTAAATTCCACTTTTTAGTCATGGCAGTTACCAAATACTCAACAATTCTAAACTTGATTATGAAACTGACTTTAGAGAACCACCTCAGAAAAACAGATTATTTTGTAACAGGTTTTGCTTTTTCTTCAATAAACTATGTATTAGACACAGTAACCTCAGAAGGGGGTCCATGACTTAGAGATAAAATGAATCAGCAGATTACCAGACAACTACTTCTATCCCCTGGTATGAATTTAAGCTAAGGAGTCAGTACAAACACAATGTAAAGATTCCATAATTCCATTACAAAGTAAACTGTTTTCCAGAAGACTCATAAATGAAGGTTATTACTACTTTAAAAGAGACCATGTGGTGAATAACAAGTGAGGAAAAATGGAAGACACTGTAAAAGGAAGATTCACAGTGGCTAATGGAATACTTTTTAGAACCAGTATAAGTTACAAACAAGTTTCAATGAAAGGGGGAAAAGTTATCAATGAGATGATTATAAGTAACACACTTCCAAGTTAATGAAATAATTTACTGATATAACTTGTATAAGAAAAATAACATTGGTATCATGTAAGAGAAAAGCATCAGTTTTGGACTAAATAATAGATTTTAATCTTTCACACCCAACCAGGTAATCAAAACTTTGGGTGAGTTAACCAAATCTCTCTGAATTTCAGTTACATCTTCAACAAACTAGACACATTAAGAACTCCCATTATGGCTGATGTAAATAAAATGATATGCATGCATCATCTAACATAACTAGCACAGTGAATGGTTAATAAATATTTGTTAAGGAAATAAAAGTTATATATCCAGCTTACATTATTACCATCTATATTTTTCCATGGGAGAAAAAAAATCTTAGCTCCCTTTGCAGATAAGACACTAACTTTTAGCCTGCTGGTGCTAGCCAATAGCTTAGCGGTCAAGACCAATTCTAAAATTTACATTACATTACTTCTGTCAGAAGACAAAAGTTAATTTCCTAATTAACTGTAATTCAAAAATATCTTGATTACCAAGTAGTTGTAAAAAGCTCAACTGTGAAGTTATTTCATGGCTGTCTTAATTATGTTGTTTTATACCATAAACTCTGACGTAAAGCAAAATAACTAAAAATAGCCACTCTGAAATAATTCATATTATTGTACAAAGGGTAACTGATTAAAGGGTCTATAAGGATAGACAACTCTCCTCTTCCTTGGGAAGGAGAATAAAAGAAGTACATCAAAAATAACTCCATGTAAAAAAGAAATGGAAAAAAGTACACTCACTTACCACTGGAAGCTGGAGGAAGTTCTCCAATTACTGTTTTAAGGCCAATACTTGAAATATCTCGAAGTTGTTCTTTATCAGAAAGCATGTTAGTACAGAGGGTATCTACAATGGTCTCGACTTGGTATTCTTTCACTTTACTCACTAAAGGACCAAGACTGTAATATAAAGAAAAAAAATTCTAACACACACACACACAAAACCCCCCAGAAAAATACAAACATTCACATTTCTGCCTAGCAACAATCAATACAAAGTAAATACACCTATTCCATATTTAAATTTTAGAAGCAAAAATTGCTTGCAATAAGCAAACATATCTGTGACACCCAATCACCTATAATCTATATTTTCTATTAGTATTTTATACTATTACAGGTTTGTATGTACACCCACTGGCTGAAGGTAAGTCCTTCCTTTGTGTCCTTCCCATAGAATTTAGCACACAATCCAGTAATGTTTCATTTATGAATATTCATTGAGAAGCCATAGTAGTCAAAACTGTGCTCAGTAAAACAAAGAAAGTATGGTCCCTAGCTCCAAAACTTTGCCATCTTGTTGGTGGGTAAACAACTCACATTAACTACTTGAGAAATTAATTTACGGCATTCATAACTTTTAAATTCAATGTTAGAATTTATAGGACAGGATATTGCACCTAAGACATTTTAGGTACTGAATTTTGATGGGATATAGTTAGCAAACAAGAGCATGTCAAATGGAAAAATCAGACTAGAATGAGTTGAATACATAAAGAATGAGGAATGAAAAGAATCACTTGACGCAAAAAGCAGATAAAAACCACACGAGAGAAGACAGGCTCCTAGGCTATTACGGAGACCCTTCAAAGTCAGGCCAGTGTGCTTAGGTAAAAGTAAGAATCGATGTGTATTTTTCAAGCATAAGTGACATGATGAAAACTTGCTCAGATCAATGTTTCACACAGAAATGTTCAATAAACACTGACTGCCTGACTAGAGAAATAGAAGCAAGTGCACTTTGGGTACTCTAGAGAAGGAAAGAAAAATAAACAGAAAGGTTGGAGAAATCCAAGAACAGTCTAATACAAAATGTCAGTGACAAGAGAGACATGACATATATGTGAGAGACATGTGAAATAACAAAAATTGGGAATGAAAATAGATTCCAAAAATCAAAGTTCTAATTCTACCTTCCAATGACAAAATAGCTTTGTTGCAATAAGCCTCCCACAATTAAAAACTCTCTTCTAGAAAATAGCAATCTGAATGATAAAACTAAAGCAGATGAAGAAAAAGTCCACCTAAGAATTCTATTTACAGTGCAATGACCCTTTAAAAAAGATAAATTCAGATAAAAGCTGAGAGAATATATCATCACCAGACCTATACCACAAGAATTGCCAAAGGCAATTCTTTAGGTTAAAGGATAATTAAACCAGATGGTTTAATATTGAATTCACCAAAAGGAATAAAGATGACCAGAAATGATTGTGTATATATAAAGATTGTACTTCTTTCTTCACACTATAATGCATTCATACACAAAAATATGTATTAAAAAAGCACAAAAGACAGAAAGATGGCAAATGTCACTACCAAGGTTTATATTATTTATATCAAGTGGTATAATATTAACTCTTCATAGACTGCGATGAATTTAAATAAATTTACAATCCCTAAGAGGGACAATTTAGAAAATAATACAGAGAGACCTATCTAAAAAGACAATAGAGAAAATCAAAATGAAGTATTATGAAAATGATTCCCAACTTTTGGGTTCTGGAACCTTCTCAATGCTTTAATAATCAACAAAGAGGCAGTTTGAGCACTCTCCATGTCTCCTTCAGTGTGGAAGGATATCCATGTTGAGGGGAATATGCTTTGAGGAAAAATCTCAGATTGGAGGCCTTCTGGCCAAGCACTTGCAATTTCATATTGTTGGAACATTCACTGTATCCCCGGGGGTTGCAGTTTTCTATTAGGTTTGCCTTGGTTGAACCAAGAAAGAAGGCAAACAGATTTCTACAGAAACTATGATTCCAAGAAAGATTTTTGAGGAGTCGAGAAAGGTTATCTTTCAAAATGCAAGTGATCTTGAAATACAAAGGATTTCTTTGGCTTGACTTCCATGGATGTTTGTCACTGAACTAGAAATCATGAATATTTGAGCTAAGCAATAGTTTCTCTTGGTGGGTGTAGGGGAGAGGAGAGAATCAATGACTATACCTTTTCTTTATGTAAGTTGTATCTGTCAATGTTTTACCATATTAAAAATTAAAGGTAACAATAAACCTATTATATGTTAACATAGTTAACATTTTTTACAAAAATAACCAGTCTCCCAAGAAAGTGAGTAACATTAGTTTTATGTTATGCAAATTCATGCTTGGACTTAGCATAACTGGATTCTTAAATCTGCATTGAATCTGTTGTGGTATCACTGTAATGTAGCCTCTAGGAAATTATACTCTGCACTTGTAAAATAGTAAGGGTAACTTAACCCTTTGCACTCCGCTATCCCCTCTCAGGGAGGGAACATTGGTAGCCAATGTCCAGAATGGTTCGGAGTGCAAAGGGTTAAAAGTAACATTTTTAGTATATTATTCATAGTAGTTTCAAAACTGTAAGGATCACAGATGTCCCAGGGGCCATGACTTAAACTTTGAAAAATGCTACTATAAAACATAAATCCAAAAGACAAGAAAAACCTTCAACAACAAAACACATACAACAAATTGAAAAAAAGAAAAAAGCACATCTAAATGCAATCATATCAATAGTTATAATAAGGACCAATGAATTAAATATTACTGAAGGGCAGAAACTATATAAAATTAAAGAAAAAACAGTACCTCTTGTTTACCAGAAAAAAATGTAAAAGACAGATAAAATTGAAAAAGGAAAAGAAACACTTCAAACTAAAAATGTTGGTGTAGCTCTATTAACTTAAAAGTATATATTGGGGGCCTCCCCTGGTGGCGCAGGCAGTTGAGCACTGCGCTATGAAGCTGTCCGCAGCCTCTGCAGCGCCGGTTCCATCCCGGCCAGCCAAGGGTCCCACATGATGCGGCAGATCTCTCCTGTCTTGCCTGCTGCTCCCCTCAGCAGTGTATTTCGTCGGTCTGCCTGTTCTGTTCCCTGCTCTGGCTCTGGTGAATTCTTTCACCCTCCCGTGCTTCTGACTGTACCCAGTGCTTGCATAACCAAACAAACAAACAAACAAATGAATGAATGAATGAATCTTTAAAAAAAGGGGGGGGGGAACTTTAGCAAGACATAGTTGTAAATGTGTATGCACCTAGTTTTACAGCTTTAAAATACATAAAGCGGGGCCTCCCCGGTGGCGCATCGGTTGAGCGCTGGGTTGCGAAGCTTCCCGCAGCCTCTGCAGCGCCAGTTCCATCCCCGGCTGCTCCCAGGCCACCAGAGGGTCCCACATGGCGCGCAGACCTCTCCTGCCGCCCCTGCTCCCCTCAGCAGTGTACTTCGGTCCTTCTGCCTGCTCTGCTCCCCGCTCTGGCTCTGGTGAATGCTCTCACTCTCCCACGATTCTGACTATACCCAGTGCTCATATAAATAAATAAATAAATAGATCTTAAAAATAAAATACATAAAGCAAAAACTGATATTATTTTAAATATGTATTTATGCATACAAGAACTGGGGTATAGGCCAGGTGTGGGGGGTGAGAGGATTCACCAGAGAAAGAGTGGGAAACAGAACAGGCAGATGAACTGAAATACATTGCTGAAGGCAGCAGTGGGCAAGCCAGGAGAGGTCTGCTGCACCAGGTGGGCAGTTCCTTGGCCGGGGATCTAACTTGTGCTGCAGTGGCTGCAGATAGCTTCGGAGGTTGCGTCTTAACCCCTTGAGCCACCAGGGAGGCCCCCAAAATTGATATTATTAAAGCCAAAAATAGGTAAAATGGCAATTATCACTGCATTTTTCTGTAAATCAATGTTGAATCTTATCAGTGCCTTGACAAGAAACCAGTTTTTTCACCTGACTTATTAACATAATGAAGTAAATATAATAATAAAGCATGTAACATGAAACTGCCCTTATACTCTTGGAATGAACCCCATTTAGTCATGGTATATAACACGTACTGCATTTTATTTTGAACATTTAAATGAAACTGGTCTGTAGCTTTGATTGGTGTGTGTGTGTGTGTGATCTTTAGTTAAGATTAGTTATCAGTATTTGATTTAAATAGAAGACTGGAAAGTTTTCATACTTGTCTGGAATAATACTAGAACTATCTGTACTGAAATTATCTGTTCTTTGAGGTTTCAAAGAATTGGGAAAATTTCTGGGCTTAAGTTTCTTTCGGATGAAGAGTTCTTTGACAACTTCCCCAGGTACTTAGTAGTTTATCTAACTACTGGGATTTTCCCTTTTCCAAGAATTAACTCTTGGTCTTCATCTCCTACTAGATTATTTATTTATATTGCAATTCTGTTGTAATTTTCTGGAAATACATCATTTCTTTTCTAAAACGGTTAATTCTAAATATAAAAAGATCATCAAAAGATCAGATTTCTCGTAAATAAAGACCTGTGTACCTCTTAATTCTCAATCTGGGAAAAAGATTACATTTTATTTCTATTCTTAAATGGTAATCAGCATATATTTTGAACAAAACCTAATTTTAATGTTTATATCAAAAGAAAAAATTAAAAGACAAAAAGTATGTTCAAAGTAAAATCATAGACTTATTTACAATATCCTACAATTTATCATTTTTTGAAGGCTCATTTTATTTAAACTTGCACACATCCCAAGTTAACGAAATTCATACTCCCTGTTTAGTAATTCTATGCTAACCAATGACGTCTCATGTTTCCTTGCTCTCACAGCAGGTATGTAAAAGCTTAGCCTAAAACAAACTTAAAACCTTTATAAGCAAATGCAACAGAAGAAAAATAATGAAACAATGCTTTATTTAAATTAATATTAAATGTTATATGATATACAAAATGACATAAAATACCATAGTTTATCTTAAAAGAAAGGCTACATTTACTAATAACATAATATGTAAATTGTTACGAGTGTCTAAAATTTGGTATGCATAAATTCATTATTGTTGGAGTTTACTACGAACTTAAATGCTATACCCTATTACTAAAAAAAAAAAGTCCAACTTCGGTATCTGCCTAACAAGATGCTCCTACTACACTGTGCACACAAGGACAATTTGAATTCCATTAACTTTAGGAGTTTTTCTAACTATTGTTTCATCAGTGTTGATGTATATTAACTATGCTTGTAAGTGCTGCTATTCTTTATCAAATTTTCTTACTTTTACTTCCTTCTATCATTTGTTTTAACTCCCACCATCCCACTCTGAAATATAGATATTATTAGAGACTTGTAGGCCTTTTAACTTAGCTGAAGTATTAGACTATACTCAAGTGAGAGAACCAGTCTTTCTGGACTTTCCTACCGTGCTTCACAAGAACTAAAATGCCACATTTAGTCAATATAAAAACTATGTGGGCATCCCCTGGTGGCACAGGCGGTTGAGCATAGCGCTGTGAAGCTGTCCGCAGCCTCTGCAGTGCTGGTTTGATCCCGGCTGGCTGGCGAGGGTCCCACATGGCATGGTAGACCTCTCCTGTCTCGCCCGCTGCTCCCCTCAGCAGTGTAGTTCTCATCAGTCTGCCTGTTCTGCAGTGTATTTCATCAGTCTGCCTGTTCTGTTCCCCGCTCTGTTTCTGGTGAATCCTCTCACCCTCCCACGCATCTGGCCTGTGCCCCAGTTCTTGTATGTATGTATGTATGTGTGTATGTGTGTGTGTGCGTGTATGTATGTATGTATGTATGTATGTATAAATAAATAGATAAAACTTAAAAAAACAAAACAAAACAAAAAAAACCCTGTATGTACCAAGCATAAAAACTAAACATTCATCAGTCACCTACAAATTCTAATGGATAACTCCAGAAAATCACAGGACAAGACTGAAAAATCTGCCAATGATTACACCAAGTTTTTTAAAAAGGGTTCGATGCAGATAGGGAGCAAATAGCAACTTACCATTTGACGGCTAAGTTTTGTACCTCTCCATTTTTATCTTCCAGTAACTTCAAAATCATTTTCACTACTTTTCTTTCACTATCATCATCCAACTTGATGGAATCTTTCTGAAGTTCTGTCATCAAATCATTTGTAGCCATAAACCTGTCAAAAATTTAAATTTGTTGATAAATTAAAAAAAAAATTAAGCATTAATGTAAAAGATAATTTTCAAATCCAGTGCTAGCATTCATTTTTTCTCTGACCTGAAATACTTTTAAATAAGGTTTCATTACCCAAAATTATCTTTCCCAAGTTAATTTTTATTTCAAATTTACCAACAGAACCTAGAATATTCTTTCATTCTAATTAATTGCATCACTGGTTTTAGAGGGAGAACATCCCCACCTTTTTTCTTTGTGTATGATTTGAATTTTATGTAGGAAACCTAACTATGAACATTCAAAACACCTAATACTGTGTGTTGGACTGAGGGGCCCACTCACATATTATAAATTACTGAGAAACTTTCAAAAACAAATTCTCATCTCCACCCAACTCCCACCACTAAGAATCAGCTATTTTTTCAAAATGATAAAGAAGAGATTCTAGAAGGTTGTTCCACCTGACGAGTCTTCTCCACTTAAGAATCATTGTTAAAGGATGGTTTAATACTAAATAACATGAGAAAAAAACCAGAATGACCAACTGTTTGATCTTAGCTTTAAATGAAAGGGTCCACGGCCTTCCTGGTGGCCTAGGGGTTAAGTCTCAATGCTATCACCCAAATGGACCACCGTGAAGACCTGAGTTCGATCCCCAGCCAGGGAGTTGACCCACATAAGGGCAGCAGACCTCTCCTGTCTCATCCGTTGCTCCCCTCAGCAGTGTATTTCAGTGAATTCGCCTGCTCTGCTGCCCAATCTGTCTGATGAATCCTCTCATCCCCACCCCACCCCACCCCTGGACTACAACTCAGTTCTCCTATGCCAAAAAATAAACACATGAAATGAAAGGGTCCAAAGGGAGATGAAAATAAGATAAACAGACTCGTTTCTTCTCATATACCTCATCATATAGTTCATTGTTTTAAAAGTAACTGCTCAGAATATTAGCACACTGAAATAAAGTTCCTAAACCTGTTTAAAGATCAAGTAAATTTCCCTCTAATTTTTTGGATTCCCTTCACCTACTGAAATAATCAAATTGAAATAAGAATTACCTAATGCTTTTTTAAAAATTTGAACCAGATCCAATTTTAGCAAAAATTTAGTATTTTGTTATATACAGAAATGTCAAAATCCACGCTCCAATCAAATAAAAAACCCACAACTACTAGATCTGAAATGATAAAAGCTATGCAGATAGTGTGGCAACACAGGCAAAAACTGTGAGGGCCTCCAGATCTGCCAGATGTGAAGGGCACACTAATAACATCACCCTGGCCTGCTTCATCAATGCCTGGGACGCAGAGCTCCTTCTGGCACACCACAAGGGCAAATTCAGATGACAGCAGCTGTACTGTCTGTCTCCAGCACACTGAGATCCATGCCACACTGGTCACCACAGTCCATCACAGGAATGAGGTGTGCAAACACTCCAGAACCACAGATTTCTTGAATGACATGGCTATTATACATTCACAGTTGAGGTTGAATAACCTCAGCCTTTTTGTCTCATCTCTCACACTATAAACAAGTGTCCTCTTCTCCATCTCTGCCATGTCTCTTGCACATCTGTGTTTTTTGTTGATAATTTTTCTGGTTTTTAAAAAAAAGATTATTTATGCATACAAGAGCTGGGGTACAGGCCAGAGATGCGAGTGGGTGTGTGAGAGAAAAAGGGGGGGGAGGAGAGAGAGGGAGAGAGGATTCACCAGAGACAGTGTGGGGAACAGAACAGGCAGATTGACCGAAGTACAATGCTGAGGGGAGCAGTGGGCGAGTCAGGAGAGGTCTGCTGCATCATGTGGGTTGCTCCCTTGCTGGCTGGAGATTGAACTTGTGCTACAGAGGCTGTGGATTGTTTCCTAGTGGGGTGCTTACCCCCTTGCGCCACCAGAGGACCCTAATTTTGCTGTTTAAAATGACTCGCGAATGTGTGAAGTGCTGCCTAGTGTTCCTAAGTACAAGAAGGCCATGACATGTCTTACAGAAAGAAAATGTACTAGATAAGCTTCATTCAGGCATGAGTTACAGCAACTTGGGCTGTGAACCCAATGTTAATGAACCAACAACATATATGAAATATGGTGCCTTTAAACAGAAACAAACATAAAACAAAGTTATGAAATGATCAACTGATGAAAATGCTACAATTAAAGGCTCACAGGAATTTACCTTCTCTCCCCTAGAAGCATAGTTCAGTATCCCTAATCAGTGGTAACTTTATAGAACATAACTGCTACAAAATGAAAATCAACACTATTTGCGACTTGCAAGGTTAAAAATCAACAGATCTTTTAGATGAATTAGCTATGGTGATGGTAAAGAATGAGTTAGGAAACGAACAAAGTAGAGGAAGGAAAGTCACAGGATTTGAATGTTATAGTCAGTTATATATCTTTGTTCAGTCTTAGTGTTAATGCATAGCCACTGGCACATAAGAAGGTTCAACCACTCATCTTATGTAACAGGAGAAAGAAATAATAAGCCTGGTTCAACTAAAGATTACATTGGATGACCCCCACTCTTCTGATCTTAATCAACAAAGTTTCAACAATACTGAAATTGAACAAATTGAACAATATTGAAAATGAATTAATGTCCTACAGCTCAACTTCATCTGTCCTTAACCAAAACAGAGGACTGGGAAAGGGGAGAAAAAAAAAAAAAACAAAAAACCGCAACCCCTGCAATCCAGAAACTGATCTAAGGTTCATACTCTAAGGCTCACTACTACTATAAACTGATGTGATGTTTACAGCTAAAGTGAACTGTTTTCGTCTACATAAACAACCTCACAGAGCATCCCTTCAGACACATTCATTGAGCAACACAAAATACCAAACATCCTCCTAAGAAAATGAGTGACTACTACTAATTTACCAGTTTTCCTCCTTAGTTTCTCCTCCCTATAACAGTTAAGATGTCGAATGATAGGCTCACCCCACTATATGACAATATCCAAACTATAGCCAATCTAATGCTTCCTTATACCCTTCCCAAAATTAAAATAGGCCCTAACATTCTCCTACTAAGAAATTCCATAGAGGTCACACTTACTGTAATGGTAATAAACCCAATCTAAGTCAAGGATAACTACACAAGAGAATCACAAGAAGTAGTCAACAGTGCTCACAGACCAAATTTAGGAGCAAAAATACTCATTAAATTAATTAAACGGATATTGTTAGGGATTGGGGGAAGTAATTCAATGATCTTAGAATTTCAATAATGAGTTTAGGTGGGCAACAGCCAAGAAGATTATCTTTTAGTTAATGGGAATCAGTGGGGAAGGCAATGATCAGTTGTGATATTTAGAAATAAAATTCTAATCGGAGAGTAAACAGACTTGGATTGAAGAGGCCAGAGAGAGGGACTACCAATTTGAGTACTACTCATCAGGAGACCAAAGAGAGAAAGACAGAAGGGTTACATCAAAGTTTTCCAACTGGGTCTTTTTGCAGACGATAATGTAAAAGGACAAAATAAAATTTAGAAAAAGCTTAGGTGCGAGATCAGGGAGTTAATGTGTTAACTTTCAGACTCCTACGGGGTGTCAAGTAGATATAACCTACAGGCAGCGCCATCTCATTCACCTACTCAGCAAGCATTGAGGGGAGGAAGATGCCATCATTAAGAACTATACCAGACTGCAAATAGTTACAAATGTGAGACAGTTATACCATGGATCTTAAACACCTGACTGGCTCTACTGGGCTGAAAGGGAAAGGTAAAGTTATTCAGCTTTAGTAAATCCAATGTAGAGAAGCAGAGATAATGGTAGAAATAGGTAATTTGTACTGCTGAGATGAGTAATTCACCACAACCATTCCCCTCATATATAAACATAGGTTTACCCTTGTTTCTAACAGAAGTTCTAAATATGAACCAACTCCATCACCCAGTGAACCAACTGTTTTTCAAAGATGCTGCATACACACAACTGCTATCTCACTTTTTTCTTCATTTATCCCCTTATGAATTAAGTTGGGTAAGTCTTAAAATTGTTCATATGAATAGAATTTTTAGTCCTCTTCTTTCCAGTTTCAACAAAGTTCCTCTCTTTTTCAGTAGCGAGCCCTAATCATCACTCATAGTCAGAATTAGCACTATACCTGTATCAAGAAAAATAACAAAAGTGAAATCAATTACTGCTATCAAGCTGCAAAGCACTTCTATTGCACAAGTAATCATAACTTCAATTAGTATTCCCTGTTACATTAATGGAAATACTGAATTGATACTTTCAGCAATGTTAAAGGATCTACAAGGTACTTTCAGCTATAAAAACCCACGACCCACAATAAGCCTGAAATTTTTGGGCCTCCCCAGTGGCGCAGCGATTGAGCGCTGGGTTGCGAAGCTGCCCGCAGCCTCTGCAGTGCTGGTTCCATCCCCAGCCGCCAGGCGAGGGTCCCACATGGCACACAGATCTCTCCTGCCACCCGCTGCTTCCCTCACCAGTGTACTTCCTCAGTCTGCCTGTTCAGCTCCCTGCTCTGGCTCTGGTGAATTCTCTCACCCTCCCGCACTTCTGACTGTACCCAGTGCTTGTATAAATAAACAAATATTTTTTAAAAAGCCTGAAATTTTTACTAGCATTGTAAACAATTTACAAAAGAAAATACCTTCCAATAGCCAAAATACATAAATAAACATAGTAATATAAACCACTATCAAGCTAGGAGATTCCGAAATGCTAAGATTAAATCAAATGGTATTTTAAAAAAGAATGGTAGATTTTACAATGGTTTTTTAAAGAAACTTCCCCAAATCCTCACAAGTTTTTTTCTTAATTCTGAACTAAATGCCAATCCAAATAAAAGCAACATCTACTGAGAATTCACATGACCAAAGCACTAGACAGAGAATTCAGCTCAGTAAGCTCCCAACTCTCAAGGAATTCCCTGAATAATATTCAACTCCAGCTCCAGTCAACATTATCTACCCTTCTTCTCCCCCAATAGTTTTGTATGTTAAGCTTTCATACTTGTACTACTCATTTTTTCCTACCTAGAATATTAAGATCTAGCACATCACTCCATGTACTTGAATTTCCATACATTCATCTGCTCTGCCACTGTGGCTAGATAACTGAACACTGCCTTAGGCTATTTATCTTTTTACAACAGTGTCTTAGCCATTCCAAGAACATGCAGATTTACTGAAGACAAGCATTAGATCTCAAACTTGTTGTATTCTTCCCCAAGGAATGATTAAAAGTGTCTTCTAACACAAAATTTCAAAAGCCTAACTTTAGAGGAAACTGAGAGTTAAGATCTTATGCTTAAGGTTCCCAAGTCAAAATTCCAGAGAATACAGTAAACAGTTCCAAAGGTATCTAGAAATCCCAAATCCACTACTGTCTCATGGATCTTGGGCAAGTGCTTTAACATGGACACACCTGTTTCTTCAGCCACAACAGAGATCAGGAATCTCCAAGTTACCAGAATCATATAACCAATAGGATCCTATATGTATAAAGTCTACAGGAAGCATTACTATTATGTACATAGATAAAACAGCAATTTTTTTCATTGGCTCTGAATTACATGGGAGTATTTTAACTCAGCTGGTGAAGCATGTGAAAATAAAGGCAACGGCATAACCTCACTCATTACCTCAACCCAATGAACAGTCAATATTCATATTCATAAATGGAGTATTCACATGGCTCATGCTTACTAGTTTTTACTCTGATATCTACAGAAATCATGTACCTACTAAAACAAAATCTTAATATCCCACCTATAAATACAGAATACTAAAACATGGAAAAGGGTTATTATTTTTTTTCCAATAAATTATGCCTGTGATAAAAGTTTTACAAAAGAAATTTCTTAAAACGTTGATATCCCAAAACATTAACGCCTGCAACACATTATCTTCTTTTCATTAACAGACTGTGGTTACACGAAGGTCTAAAATTTCAGATCTTTAGGGGACCTTTTGTAATCACCAATGTCTAAGTCTCTATACAGTGAAAATTTAATCCCTAATTAAATAGTCTGCCCAACATACACAGTTTACAATCCTCAAGACAAGAACCGAAGTCTTGTGACTAGCAGATCATATTTTTTTGGAGTTTATCATGAGAAGAATAAAATTTATTTCTTATATGTTAGATACTCTATGTTAATTAACTTTGCCCTCAAGATCCTTCTGATACTAGGTATTTTACATGCAACACAAATTTTGATAGTTACAACAAAATTAAAATTTCTAATGAAAAACTAGAAAGCATAATTTTAAAATAGAACACACATGCAAATAAATGCCTGTAGCAAAAATATACAGAACAATCTAAAAATACTTCAAATGCTATTTTAATTAATCTCTTATATGTAATTTAATATAGTTAGTTTAGTTTGGCTAGAGAATATTCCATATTTTTTAAATGATTAATAAAATGATCTTAATGCCAAATCCTGGAAGTCATTTATTGGTCCTAAATATCTTCTGTAATATTCACCAGCTATTAGAAATATATCATTATTACACTTTTAGGGAAGTTAACTAATCCTCCAAGAAATGTTTTGATTTATTCTGTCCAAATTAGTAGATAATCCTTATCAAGTGCAACACTAACCATAGCTGAAGGTCAGAACATTATTTCTTTAAAAACCCCAAGCATGTATACATCATCTCTCCCTTACAAGCAACTGAAGGCATCTTGAGTCAATAGTCGCAGAAGATGCATTATCACCTGGCTTGATTTTGCTATCTAAACATATCATCCATACACAAGTCTGACTAGTTGAACAAAACTATATATTATATTATAGAGAAATTGAGACCGAAATTGATTCAATCAGAACGAAATTTAGCATTTATAGAAACGAGCCAAAATGAGAGAAATAGGGGAGAAATCACACACATAGAGCTGAAATTTTTACATGTGTTTGATTCCAATATTTATTTAAATTTCAAAGCTTGAATTGGGTGGTGAGCTAGGCTCACCACTATACCACCCAACGCCTGACATTAGAGGTTTGAATTGGAAGCAAAACTCCAGAGATTATTAAAATAGCATTCTGTTTACCAAATAACAAAATAACTATTATTTCTTCCAATAACCTTGATTTTGGTCCTAGAGCATACAAACCTAAAATACCAAAATACCCAAAACAAACATGTCTTCCAAAATGTCTCAACAGGAAAATCATTACTAACAGCAACCTGGATTTTAAAAGTTTCAATGTAATACTTCAAAAATTCCTTAGGTTGGAAAACTTCCTAAAAATCATTTTTGGTTTTGAAGCCACAAAACCGAAACTATTTTATTGGCCGTTTCCACATGCCAACACACCAATTTAATTAGGAACACAATTATTATATTTTTCATGCTTGTCCATTCACAAATCGTACAACTTCTTCCCAGTTCACAAGGTTTGGACGAATTTTCAGGTGATAGAGCGTATTATTCTATTCATACCCTCACCCCCCAAAAAAGAAAAAGATCTTGAGTCGTAATTTTAAAAATTATTTGCTCTTTCCTTTAAAACGCGCACAAATTACAGCCGCTAAATCTTAAGAGGAGAAACCTTAAGTATCAAAAAAATGACGAGATTGTTAATATCCGGAGCTTTTTAAAATTCTGTGATGGGATAGGAGGCGGGAAAAAAAAATGTTAACTACTGGGAGGCAAAAAAAAAAAAAAAAAAAGGGGGGGGGGGGGAACATAACTCCTCAATGTACATTATTACCAAGGCTGGGAACAGACAGTACAACCTTTGCAACAGAACAGCTATAATAGAGCTTCGCCTTCACCACGGCGATATTAGAAAACGCCTTCTTGGAAGAAGATCCATTCACTCGCTACACTTCCCCGCTGAAAGTTTAGCAAGTCACATTTCTGGCAGTAATTCTGCATAAAAGGATGTGAGAACGAAACCCAGAATTCCCTACTTCGGGTTTACCTGACAAGGGAAAACGGGCCGAGACGCTGGCGGGAAAACCCTGTGGAAGTCAAGTTTCTCCGGTCCTGGGCTCCCCCTCCCCCTTCAGTAGAGAAATAATCCAAAGAAAAAGTTGAGAACCCGGCCCGCCAGGAGCCGGGGGCACCCACCGCGCGCAAGCCGGGCGCGCCTAGGCCCACTCGCATCGGCGAGGACGGCGGCGGGAGCCGGGTCCCGCGGTGGGCAGCACCACGGCCCCGCGCACCCGGCGGCCTACCGCCTCCAGCGGGCGGCGGGCAGAGGGCAGGGTAGGCCCGGCCTCCGGGCTCCCAAGCCCAGAACGACTCCCTTTCCCACCCGGGCTGCGCTCGCCCCTCCACGCTACCTGCCTCTCGAAAATCACATCCCGGGGCCGGGGTGCTGGGGGGAGGGCGCCAGGGAATGCAGTCGGGGCGTCTGGGGACGCAGAAAGGGGCCCGGGGCCACAGGCGGGCAACGGCCTAGAGGAGAGGCAGGGGGTGGGGGGGCCGGGGCCTGCAGCGACCAGCGAGCGGGGCGGTGGGCTGGAGCCCTCCGGAGAGCGGAAAAACAGGTTAAGGCCAAAGGGGTGGGGCAAGGCCTGCGTGAGGGCCAGAGCCGCGGCTGGGGAACCCTGAGGTGAGTTTAGGGTCGAATTTTGGGTCTCACCTAAAATCCTTGTCGCTGGATGTCATTTTTTCCAGCAAATTGGAAATATGGTACGAGGCGCTCGCCATGTTGACGGCCTGGATCCCGCCCGCTGGCGCTGCTGGCCGCTGCCGCTGCTGCTGGGGCTCCTCCTCTCGCTCGCGGCTGCTCCCGCTTCCAGGGTCGCAGCGCGACGCCGACGCCGACGCGGGAGGCGCCTCCTCCGGCTGCCCCCTCCCCGGCGAGGCGTGGGCCTGTCCCGGGGGAAGCAGAGGTTACGGGGCCGGCCTAACGACGGCGCTGCTCGCTGGAGAAGGAGCTCATGGGCGGCGAGGGGGACAGGAGGGCCTTTCCGGGAAGCCAGACACTTCCACTCGGGCACGTCGCGCTCCCACTCCCTCCGCACTCGCTCCCCAGGGCAAGAGGCCAAAACCCGCCTCCTTCACTCCCGGAGCGAGGGCGGGAGACGCTGGACGCCCCGGAAAGCTGAGGTCAGGGTTCACGGAGGGCTCCCCACGCACGCGGTGGAGACGCTAGTTACAGAGCAATTCTGTTGGCTGAGGCGTGTGTCAGTCTGCAGGGGACCCGCCTCTCAGCAGGCATGACAACGACCAAATGGGGCTGTTCTCGCGAGACTCAAAAGCGACGGTTAAGTGCCGGGGGAGGGGTCTCTGTGGAACAAGCGTGCCTTCATCTGAAAATGACTTGATTTTGTCTTGTATGACAGTAAGAGAAAAAGATGACCGTTTCTAAGGTATAGAAGGCCTGGGGGTATTGCCAATGAAGGGGTGAGCCCGGTGATCAACAAAAGCATTGTTAGAAGGGGCTTTCGTTTTCGAATCGACGCATGGCCTACATTGCCTTAACCATGATGGTGGAAATTGCCACGTGAAAACCACAAATCCCAGAATTCCGCGGGAGTGGTACACCATCGGCCTGTGATTGGCCGAAGGAACTTGTAGCTTCCTCATTGGCTCCCGTGGGAGGCGTGAATGCTGGGATTTGCAGTGTGGCCAGACGACCGTGGCGGATAAAAGCTTTACAGCACCGCGCCCTTCGTTCCTGCAGCGGTTTCGAATTTCCTCCCACAGCTGCTTTTACTGTTGTAGGATGTCTGCAGAGCGAGGCGGCTGCGGTCTGGGCAGGCGCATTACGTACCCGTTGGTGTTCTTGGCTGGGGGCCTAGTAGTGACTTCCTAGTATTACCTGTGTACCCTCATCCTCAGTGGCAGCTGAGCCCCAGTTGGGCACCCTCCGTCTGTGCACTGAAGAACCAGCAAAAGGACCATAGTTGATACTAATGGGCCAACGATAGATGATCTAGTGGGAGTCTATTCGCTTTGTTCAGAATAGTTTAAAGACCCTTCTATTCATCTTTTGTAATCTTGATAATCCGGCAGCTGTGTGTTTTTATTCCTTGACATACCCACACAACAATCGGAGATTAGATACCAAATAGATCGTTTCGGTATCCATATGTTTATTTGCTTTTAATTGGAATTAGCTAACTGGCTTTTCTAAAAGAAAAAAAGAAAGAGCCCAGACAGGAGACATGGAAAAATAAATCTCAAATCGGTGCGCCTGTTGAAGAATAATAGTAATCAAAACTTTAAATAGCTCCTTTCTTCCAAGTATCAATACCTTCAGTTTCTCTATCGACCATTCCTATAGTCCCCAAAAGCTTTTGAGTGTCTTCTGAAAGGCTCTGTCATTATGTTACAGGGTGGTCCCCTGAAAAAGGGGAGGTTTCAGGTTCCCTGCCCTAACTAAGAAAGGGTGGAGCTGAGCAGCAAGGAGGAAGCTCCAGAAGATAGTGGGAGAAGGAAGGAGCAAGGGTGGAGAGCAAGAAGGAGACCTGGAGGAGGCACTTGGAGCAGAAAGACATATAAAGAAGATGCACTTGCTTCTTGGTCTTGGACTGGTTAAAACATGTGGGTAAGACTAGTGGAGAGGTTAACAATGGCAGCTTTTATCTTGATTTTGATTTAGCTCTTCCTTACAGCATTGTGTGGCCATTTCCTATGAGTCCCCACCAGAAGGTGTAGACTTGTGGCAAACTTTCCAGCAGCAGTGGGCCTTCTTTGGGCCAACCCTGTTTGGCAGGGCATTTGCCCATGATGGGATGGGTAACTTGGGTGCTTGATTTAAAACTTTATTTTGTTTCTTTGTTGCACACTAATTGTATTAAAGTTCCTTTCCATTAGGTCTTATACACTAGAGTATGTTTTGCCTTGATACAGGCAGATGACAGAACCTATTTAGAACAGGCAGAACCTGTTTAGAACCCATTTAGAACTGGGGGTTGTGGGGTGCCCCTCACTTGCCCTATAACAGTAACTGTGGTAACAGTTGACAAAACAGATGAAACGTGATCTGTCTCATAACCCATACCTAAATGTCCCCTGTCATTATTCTTGTCTACCTCCATGTTTCTTTTTAGTTTTATACTATGTCTTATCCCACTAGTAACATAGCTCATCCCAAGTCAGTTATTGCTAGGTTCCCCGAATGCTTCAGCTGCAGTTAATTCCATTGCTCTGAGCAATCTTTCCATGATACATTTAATATAAGCTACACATACACATGCCACACACTAACAAGCTGGTCATTTTCATGTGTGAGCACACTAAGGCTTGAAATATGTCATCTGGTGACAACCTTTTCTTTTAGTCTGAATATAATCAGACACCAAGTTATGTTTTTTTCCTTTCCACCCTTGTATACTCATTTAGCCTTAATTATCTTTTTAAAAGGTCTTGTCTCCAAACACTGTTAAATTTGAGGTCAGAGCTTCAGCATATGAATTAAGGGGAGGCAAGTATATCCTATATAATATATATCCTATATAATATACTTAGTGTGTTGCCTGCAACATTTAAAAATAATGTAACTAATATTTTTTGCATACTTACACAGGTCATAAAAGGCATCTAATAGAAGTTATCTAATAAGTAATAGGACTGTGATCTTTCAGTCTGTTATTTGTCTCTATCACAAACCATTCTACATAGCTAATTTAGAGTTTTCCAAAACACTGTTTTCATTGGGGTATCTATCTTAAAAGTTTAGTAGCTCTCTAATACCAAAGTCCACATGGTTTGGCAGTCAGTGACCTTCTTCAATCTGTCCTTAACCCTTCTAACCTTTCTTCCATTCTAACAGAGGAATTGTTACTGCCAATTTTTTAGCTCCTCAAATATTCAACTCTAAGTTTCTGTACATCACCATCATTTTCATAACAATAAGCACATATTTAGTGGTCAGGCACTGCATTAACTCATTTGATTCCTAGTTTAAGTAGAACAGGAACTGAGCAGTAACTTGCTAAAGGAAATAATAAGGTTCAGTCATGATTAAAACCCAGTTGCTTCAGAGCCTATACCACAAACCTCTACCAAAATGCTTCTTACCACCTGGAATACCTTTTTCTCTAGGATCTTGAACCAATTATAGTGTTATATACTAGCCTCCAGCTATAAGTTCCGTTAGTGTATGTAACAACTTTAAATCACATCTGCCTCTTTTAAGTAGGTAGTCCATGCCAGTTTTGTAACAGGCACTCAGTAGTACTTTATTTCAAGTTCTTCACAATTTAGAGGTTTCATTTGTGTATCATTGAATATAGCTTATTGCTACAACACATTCCTTTAAGGAGTTGTAAATGCTAAATTAATTTTAGTTGCCAGAGCAGATAAATCTGTAACCCGTGAGTTTGATTTCTAGTCAGTGATCATACTGGAAAACTGATAAATTTGAGATAGAAAGAAAAAGGAGTTCTACAAGATGCTGAGAGGTTCTTTCAATCAACCAGTAAGTTAGCTGAGTTCAAAATCTTTTGAGTGCCTATGCTGTGAATGCACTGGGAATGCAAAAATTCAAGGCATTTTCCTTAGCTTGAGGAACATTCACATTGACCATACCTTAAATTTTTGTTTCAAGCAAAATTGAGAAAATTGCTTACCATAATAATACAGAGTTGAAACAAACATATAATCATGTCCTGTGTTTGAAATGAGGAATAGATCCTGAAATTGACTTTAAAATGTTTAAATAGGGCCTCCCTGGTGGCGCAAGGGTTAAGTCTCTGCACTATGAAGCTATCAGCAGCTACTGCAGCACGAGTTCTATACATGGCCAGGGAGCTAATCCATAAGGTACAGCAGTCCTCTCGTGTCTTGCAGTCAATCTGCCTGTTCTGCTCTCCACTCTGTCTCTGGTGAATCCTGTCTCTCCCCTCCCCCGCACCTCTGGCCTGTGCCCCAGCTCTTGTATACATAAATAAATAAATCTTTTAAAAAAATAAATAGGATTTTTTTTTCTGGTGGAGGACTTAAGATTGACAATCATATTTCTTTTAGTCCTTTGATGTTATTCAAAATAAATAAATAAATAAATGCTTAAATATGGTAAGACTGAGGTGAATTCAGTATAAACATGTAAAATATCAATGTAGGGAAGGCAATGGAAACATTATTTATTTGCTGTAACGAGTAATATGAAATTGTTCCGGTACCACCATGAAATGTTACCTTATTTTGTTTTTCAAACACTTTATCAGAAATTTTCTATGACTCTTAGTGAACTGCATAACTTCTTTTGAAATTTTAAAATTCCAATCTAGTTGAGGTCAATGTCCATCCTAATACCCACTTTTGTTTCTAGATCCTACAGGGCTAAGGAGGATGGTGAAAGAAGACCAGGGGAAGAGGCACATTTTCTTTAATGCTTCTTTCTTAATTGTTGATGCCATCTGACAGATTCCCAAATACTCTCTTGTGAGAATTAAGGTTGGAGTTCTTCAAGGTATCTTTCAGAGGCTTCTATTCTATATACTTCGTGACAGCACATCTGAACACTCCATGGCTCTCCATTTGGCAAATGGCACTTCTAGATGCGGTACTTCAGGAAGATTCAACCCCAGCTTACTGCTAAGGGAACTGTCTACTTTGCCCACTAAAAACTCATGCATCTTCACCATACTAAATGGAGGGAATGCAGGCTGCTGCACTGCTAATACCCCGTCTTTACCTTGCCACTTCTATTTCTGTTCCTCCCTTCTCATATGGATAGAGGTAAGGCACTGGCACTCAGATGACCTGAGGACACCAGGTTCTTTTAAGGGCGCCAACAGTAAGTGCTTCCTTATTGTTCTGTTTTGTTTTTCAGTCACTGTTTTCAAACACATTCTGTCAAATCCTTTCCTTCACTTTCAGTATATATTGGGCAGACCTCAAAGCTCTCCAGGCACTTCCCTTCCTGCAGGGATTCTCATTTTCTCTTGAGTGGTGGTGGGGTATTTGTTCATTTACTTTCATTCATTGGAGTGTGAAAGGGAGGAAAGACCCAGTACCCAGTTCTCTCCCAACTAGTAATGCCTACATTTCTCTTAGAATTCTCTCTTCCCAAGGCAATCTTATATAGACTGGAGGGTATTGGTAGGATGATGATAATAAAAGCACTTTTAGCAGAGAAGTGGGTCTCTTTAAAAATAGGATATTTTATGCCTAATGTTTTGAATATGGTCGCTTCTAAGACAATAAGAAATGTTTCATTTTATATATATATATATATATATATGGAAATAATGTGAAGAAAGATACCACTAAGAATGTGCAAGATCAGTAAAGAGAGACAAATTTAGAATGATAATGACTCTTGTATAGGAAAATGACAGATCTGGAGTGATATGACAAAGAATTTGAAAGGTTTTATGGAAGGTCTGTTTTATGGTTGTTAGAACCTAAATAGGTAACAAAATTTCCAGTGATTTCAGAAGAGTGCTATTGAGTTTGGGTTTTTTTTTTTTTTTTAAAGATACTTGAGGGCTTTAGATCAATTTTCATCATTCTCCCCTATTATTACAAGGAAATTCTACTGTAGCACTTCCCAAACTGTGTACTAGTTCCAAAACTTAGTTCCTTAAGAGGTCAATAAAAATAGATACTCGTGGAGTGTGCCTGATAGCGGGTAGAATTATGGTTTTTAAAAAAGTTTAGAAAATAATTTTCTTAACTGTGTAACATCTCAGAATGTTTCATATGCTAATATGTTATGAATCCCCAATAGGAATATATAGCTTACTATGGATTGGATTGTTTGTAGTTACCCTCCCCTTCCCTACAATGGCAACAAGTCATATGTTGAAGACCTACCCTCCAATGTTGATATTTGGAGATAGGACCTAGGGAGAAAAATTGGGTTTAAGGGCCTCCTTAGTGGCGCAAGGGGTTAAGACGCAACCTATGAAGCTATCCATGGCCACTGCAGCACGAGTTCGATCCCCTGGCCAGGGAGCAACCCACATGGCAGCAGACCTCTCCTGACTCGCCCGCTGTTCCCCTCAGTGGTGGATTTCAGTCAATCTGCCAGTTCTGTTCCCCACTCTGTCTCTGGTGAATCCTCTCGCCTCCCGTACCTCTGGCCTGTACCCCAGTTCTTATATACATAAATAAATAAATCTTTTTTTGAAAAAACACCTCTGGATGAGTACCTGTTTAAAAAAAAATATGCTGTCTTCTTCCCTCAAACTTTTTCTGCAGTGTTGGTGGTATAGTGGTTAGCATAGCTGCCTTCCAGACTTTTTCTCTGTCTTAAATTATTATCTTGCCTTTAATGTCATGCTAATTTTTCTTGCCATTGTATACAAAAGGATGACTTCCTATAGGTGTGTGTTTTTAGAAAGGGTAACCTAAGGAAACAATTGTTCTAAGTTATCTAAAAGTCAAATTGCATAAAGTGATACCATTATTTCAGTTAAGAAATTGGATACATACAGATTTAAAAAAAGAAAATTAGGTTTAAATAAGGTCATGAGGGTTGGGCCCTCATGATGAGATCAGTGCTTTTATAAGAAGAAACACTAGAGAGAGCTTGCTCTATGCCTTGTGAAGACTGAGAAAAAAGGTGGCCATTTGAAATTCCAAACTCTAGAAGTGTAAAAAATAAGTTTCTGTTATTTAAGCCACTCCAGTCTATGGTATTTTATTATGGTAGCCCAAACTGACAAATATAAGGATATACTATTTGCACATTTGAGCACAGTGTTTGAAAAATGTTACCTGTTACCATCTCAATGAATGAGCGTGCCATGATGGGGAGGAAGAGGGTCTTGGTACAAAGTAAGTTTACTCGACATTTGTTTTAGAACAGTTTTCTGCCAAGTAAATGTGAACTGTGCTTTATTAATATATTTGCTGAAAATTGAGTTCAAGGAAAGTAGAGCTATGTTTATTCAACCAGTTATTAATTTCTGAAATAAAATTCTTTTGTTGCCTGTCAGAGCTGATATGTTAATTGGGGAGGGAAAGGGTACTTCTGATTTGTTTTCAGTGGGAACAGCTTTCCACTCAGACACAAAATGCTTCCTGTTACAGATCATTTGTCAATATTGAATTCAACTTAGAAGCAAAAGGAAGTAAAAGCTATGTAAGACTAATCTTAAAAAGATTTATTTCCAATTGATTAGAAACAACCCAACAGCTAGAGTTTTCCCTGTGATCTACTTTCTTCTGAACAACTGCTAGAAGCTCTTAGTAAATTTTTAGTGGAACTCTAAATCAAACTTAATTGTTATTCTATGAAAGGATTATTCTTTTCAAGTGAGAACTACATTTGCAGCATATTAAAGAAACTTGCAAAGATTATTTATGTCAGAATGTGCCTCCTTTGGAAAAGCCTACCTTTTCATTCTTACTTTTGACTTTTATAATATTAACTGATCATCCTGGCATTTTAAAGTCATAATTTTTTTTAAAGATTTATTTTTTATTTATACAATAGCTGGGGTACAGCATGGGAAGGTGAGAGGATTCGCCAGAGATAGAGTAGGGAGGAGAACAGGCAGACAGACTGAAAGCACTGCTGAGGGGAGCAGCAGGCAAGACAGGAGAGGTCTGCCGCACCATGTGGGAATCTCCCTGGAGGGCTGGGAATTGAATCCGCAATGCAGAGGCTGCAGACAGCTTTGCAGTGCTGTGCTCAACCTGCTGCACCACTGGGGAGGCCCATAATATTTTCTAATGTGAGTTTTCTGCATAAACTTATGCAGAAAGATGCAGAGGAAGTGCTAGAATTCCACAAGGGCTGCATTTTGCGTTAAGTGTAGATGCTGTGCTAATGCTGTCTTGCCCTACTACTTTAAAAGGTGTTCTGTTTACGACCAGGTGCAAGTTTTGATTTTTTGAAAAAAGGTGTGAAAAAGTAATTAAAGAGAAATCATGAGCCTATTAGGATCAAGGGTTTAAAATAATTTTAATAAAATGAAGTTGGAAAAATCGTTATTTTAGTGAAATAGATTTGATGAAATGGTACTGAGATTCTTTCAGCAATGGATATTTCACACAATGAAACCTAATAAGTAGAGTGGTAAAAATGCCATATTCTGGGGGGCAAAGTGCTGATTATATAAATATACATACTGTCTATATCATTTTGGAAAACTCACTTTTCTAAGTAAAAAAAGGAACTAAATAAAAAAAATCTCAAGTAAACTCTACATTTCATGGCAAATTTAATAAGTATTTTGCATCAGTTCCTAACAAGTAGAAGAGCTTTGTTGTGATGGGTATAGTTATAAACATTTAAGAGATGTCACAGTCCAGATTGGTGTAGAAGAAAATGTTTATTGATTGGAGCAAACTATTACTTTTAATAGCATAATCAATGCTTAAAAAAGGGAAAAACACACTCCATAGTGTGTATATACCACATCATCTTGATCCAGTCATCCATGGACAGACACTTAAGCTGCTATTGTTCCAACAATATTATAAATACTGCTATTGCAACAGGGTGGTCCCCAGGAAAGGGGGAGGTTCCCTGTTGCACTACTATGAACACAGTGAAACATATGTGGTTTGGGTTGATGGTTTTATATTCTGTAGGTATGTGCCCAAGAGTAGGATTGCCTGGTCATAAGATTTCCATTTTTAATTTTTAAGGTAAATCCAGATTGCTTTCCATAATGGTTGCACTAGTTCATGTGCCTGCCAGCAGTGTAATAAGATTACCTTTTCTCTGAATTCCCTCCAACAATTCTTGTTGATCTTTTTAACATGCACCAGTTTTATGGATATGAGATGATATTTCATTATAATTTTAATCTGTGTATCTCTTATTAGAAATGACGAGGAACAATTTTTTTCATGTCTTTTATCCATGTTGTTGAATTGTCTGTTAATATCGGCTGCTCCTTTATTAATTAGGTTAATTGGTTTTTTATTGAAGTGTATGGGTTTTTCACTATATTGAATAGTAATCCCTTATTTGTTATTTATTGAGTGAATATTTTCTTCCATTTGATAGGGTAGCTGTTTAATCATTTTGTATTTTCTTTTTTCTTTTTAAGTTGAAAAAATCCAAATTGTTTATTTTTGGTTTTAATTCCCTTGTTATAATGGCTGAGTCACCAAAAATATCTTTATTGTTATCATGGAATGTATCACCAATGTTTACTTCTATATATTTTAGTGCTGCAAGACATATATAAATTTTTGATCCATTTGGAATTCAGTTTTATGTATAGTATAAGAGAGTGATCCAACTTCATTCTTTTATATGTGGCTTTCCAATTTTTCCAGCATCATTTATTAAAGACACTGTCTTATATAGATGGATTTATTTCTGCGTTTTTGATTCTTTTCCACTGGTCCATGTATCTATTTTTTGTTCCCATATCATAGTGTTTCTAATACTGTTTTACAATGAAATCTTAAGTCAGGTAGCATGATACCTCCAATTCAGAAGGCTTGCAATTCAAAGCCTTTTGTGTTTCCATATAAATTTCAATATTTTTTGGTTCAGTTTCTTTGAAAATATTGCTAGTATTTTAATGGGGATATTTTGTATATCATTTTAGGCAAGATAGTCATTTTGATTATATTGATTCTCCTTATCCATGAGCATGGAATATACTTCCATCTCCTTATGTTGCTATGTAGGTCCTTTAATAAACTTCTTGTTGTTCTCATTATACAGGTCTTTTACCTCCTTTGTTAGGTTGCTTCTTTTTGAAGCAATTACAAATGGAGTTATTTTCTTAATTTCTTTTGTTTCCTTTTTGTTGTTTGTATATAAAAAGTTATGGATTTTCTATGTTGATTTTGTAACTTTCCATCTTGCTATATTCATTTATTGTTTCTACTAACTTTCTGATGGTCTTTAATATTTCCTTTATATAATATCATGTCATCTGTGAAAAATGATAATTTCACTTCTTTTCCCTACTTGGATTCCTTTATTTCCTATGTTTATCTGATAGCTCTGGCCCAAAACCTCTAGTACTAACTTAAACAGAAGTGGTGACAATAGGCATCCTTGTCTTGTGTCAGATCTTATGGGGAAAGCCTTCAGTTTTTAAAAGTATCTGTGTCTTATTTTTTTTCTTAAACATTTACTTAGTACAAATGTCATTATGTGAGTACATGTAGATGTGCTATTGTTTATATTTTATAAAATGCCCAGTGAATATGCTGTGAAAATACTATAATCTGATATAACCCAAATTATATACATTTTTAGCTTACTCATATATATTGGTAACCAAAAATGACTTTTCAGGTAATATTTCAGGTGTAACTCAATAGCAAAAATCCCCAAATAATTGTATTTAAAAATGGACAGAAGTTCAAAATAGACATTTTTCTGAAGAAGACATATAATAGGCCAGCAGGTACATAAAAAGATGCTTAACATCTGCAGTCATCAGGGAAGTACAAATGAAAACCACACCTGGGGGCCTTCCTGGTGGAGCAAGGGGTTAAAGTATCAGCACTACCAAGCTGTCGCCAGCCACTGTGGCCTGAGTTCACTACCTGGGCCAGGGTACTAACTTACATGGCACAGCAGACCTCACCTCTTTCGCCAGCTGCTCCCCTCAGCAGTGTATTTCAGAAGATCCCCCTGTTCTGCTCACCACTCTGTCTCTGGTGAATCCTGTCATACCCAAACCTCTGGCCTACATCCCCGTTCTTGTATGCATAAATGAATAAAATAAATATTTAAAAATAAATAAAATATTTTTTTTTTAAAAAGAAAACCATCTGTTAGGATGACTATTAACAAAAAGAAAAGTAATAACCAGTGTTGGTGAAGACATGCTGAAAAGGGAGCTCTTATGCACTGTTAGTGGGAATGTAAATTGATGCAGCCACTATAATATTAGTAGGGTAGATCTTCAAAAAATTAAAAATCAAATTACCATATATGCAGCTATTCCTCTTCTCAGAATATATCCAAAGAAAATAAAAACACTAACTTAGCAGTTTTATTTACAACAGCCAAGTCATGGAAAACACCTAAGTGTCCATCAGTGGTTGAGTGGATAAAGGAGGTGTGTCATACACAAACACACATGGAATGGAATATTATTGAACTATAAAAATGGTAATTCTACCATTTATGACAACTTGAATGGACCTTGAGGGCATTATGCTGAATGAAATAAATCAGATGGATAAAAATAAACATTGTATGATCTCATTTATATGTGGGGACTAAAACAAAACAAAATGAAAAATCACCAAACTTCCAGTTATAAAATAAATAAGTCACGAGTATGCAGTGCACTCGTGTATCACATACTGGAAAGTTGCTAAGTGTGTGGGTAGGTATATCTTGAAAGTTTCATCTCAAGAAAAAAAAATTTTCTTTTTAAAGATTTATTTATTTATACATACAAGAACTGGGGTACAGGCCAGAGGTGTGGGGCGGTAAGAGGATTCACCAGAGACAGAGCGGGGAAGAGAACAAGCAAACTGACTGAAATACACTGCTGAGGGGAGCAGCAGGCAAGACAGGAGAGGTTTGCTGCGCCCTCTGGATAGCTCCCTGGCCGGCCAGGGATCGAACTCATGTTACAGTGGCTGTGGATATCTTCATACGTTGCATCTTAACCCCTTCTGCCAGCAGGGGGGCCCAAGAAAAAAATTTTTATTGTGGTTATTATTTTGCAATATATAGAAATATCAAATCATTGTTTTGTACACTGGAAACTAATATACTATCATATGTAAGTTATAATCTCAGTTTTTTTAAGTTATTGGGGAATTCTACATATTACTTATCCAATAAGTTCTTTTTACTAAACAATTAAATTTTGCATAGTCCTAAATCTACTTTACCAGCTTCTCTGAAACTGTTTAACTCTGCTTTAAGCATAATCCTTCACATGACAAATAGCTTAGATACCAAGAAAATTCTTTTTCAGCATTGCATAAATACAGTAATTTTTCAAATGCGCCAAATCTTGTTTCTGAAAGTAAAATACATTGAAATAGTTGCTAATCTCGGGACTTGTAAATTCAAAAGGAAGGCCAGACTAGCCTATACTTGTCCAGTCTAGACATGCATTCCAGGACATTATCAAGGCAACCCGTTGAGGTACAGCTAGAAAATATGAGAAAGTTGGTTTACATTTTGTTTAATTTAAAAAAAATTTATTTGTATAAATTTTCTTTTTTTCCACAGACCATTAGTATAATACTTTGTAACAATTTATAAATAAATTTAATACGTTTACATATGGTGGGGGGTATGCTCAATTATTATTAAATGTTAGAGGTATGCAGCTGAAAACACTGTTCTGGGGGTAAAATATCACTCCCACATCTTCCCACTTTCCAGAGTGCCAAAATCATGTCCAAAGGAGCCTGGATTTCCTCATTCTGTGGACTATGGGCACCATCCCTACCAATCTTATCAGAAGCTGCTGCAGCCCTTGAAAGGAGTACAAGAACTTTGAATCTTGTGCTTTTTCCTGCTGTGGCTCCAAAAGAGGACTTCAATCTCAAATGTAGAAACTGCTTGTTAATTCTTCTTATGCAGAACTCAGATCCACATGAAATCTAGCCCCCTATCACCAACCATCCCCCCAAAAAACACATCTCTTAATGAGAAGCCCTCTCAATTTAGGGAATGAAGGATAATCTCATAGATTGTTATTAGTTTTTGCAGAGTAAATTTTGGTTAAAAAGATAATACTTTTATTTTTTAAAATTTTTTTATTTTAATATTTATCTTAATTTTTAAAAATTTTTTATATTTGCTTCCCCCACCCCTCCCCAGATGAATCCCCATAGAATTTCCTTCTCCAAGGCACCCATGCACCATCACCACAGTCCCCTGTGCTCCTCACTCCCTCCCTCTAACCCCTCTCCCTCCTCCTCCCCTGCAGTATGTCTCTGGTTTACAATTGTCTGTTTTTGCTTTGTTGTGGTTTGTACTGTAATTATTATTTTTTTACACTGATGTCCTATTTGGTTCCCCTATATTCCTCTTATAAGTGCAACCATCCAATAAAAGCCATATACGACAAACCCACTGCCAACATTATTCTCAATGGCAAAAAGCTGGAGGCCTTTCCTTTAAGATCAGGAACAAGGGCCTCCCCTGGTGGCGCAGTGGTTGAGCGCTGGGCTGCGAAGCTGCCAGCAGCCTCTCTGCAGTGCATGTTAGATCCCAGGCCACGGCTGGTGAGGGTCCCACAGGGCGTGACAGACCTCTCCTGCCGCCCGCTGCTCCCCTCAGCAGTATATTTCGTCACTCTGCCTATTCTGTTCCCCGCTCTGGCTTTGGTGAATTCTCTCACCCTCCCACACTTCTGACTGTACCCAGTGCTTGTATAAATAAATAAATAAATCTTTAAAAAAAAAAAAAATCAGGAACAAGACAAGGATGTCCTCTCTCACCACTGCTCTTCAATATAGTACTGGAGGTCCTAGTGAGGGCAATAAGACAAGACAAAGACATACAAGGAATCCAAATAGGGAAAGAAGAAGTAAAACTATCACTATTTGCAGATGATATGATAATATATACAGAGAACCCTAAAACCTCCACAGAAAAACTACTCAAAATAATAATCCACCAGTTCAGTAAAGTAGCAGGATACAAAATCAACACATAAAAATCAGTAGCCTTCTTATACACAATATACACAATCAATCGGAAGAAGAAGAAATAAGAAAACCATCCCTTTTATAATTGAAACCAAAAAATCAAATACTTGGGAATAAACCTAACAAAAGAGGTGAAAGACCTATACAAAGAAAACTATAAAACACTGTTAAAAGAAATAGAAGAAGACACAAAGAAATGGAAAGACATCCCCTGCTCATGGATTGGAAGAATCAACATTATCAAAATGGCCATCCTACCAAAAGCAGTATACAGATTCAATGCTATTCCAATAAAAAGATAATACTTTTAAAGCAACCTTTATGTTAAACATGACTTCAGGATGTGATATTGTATATCATTACAACAAAGATGACTAAATCGCCTTTTTTCCTCTGATAAAGCATTTTGCAAAGACTCAGCCTTACCAATCTTACACCAGCTTTCAATCTCTAAGAGTGTCTTGAAGGCAATTAAGCAGTATGTACTTGCTTCAAGATAACACCTGACATTTAGGGATTATTTTCACAACATATTATGTTAACATCTATCCTGTGATCTAAAAATATGTCACTCTCAGATTGTTTTGATGACATTGAGGACTTAGTTCAGTTGGGCAAGGTTGTCCTATAAAGTCTAATTTTACTTTAAGCGTTTGAGGGACAGGTGACTTAAATAATAAATCTCAGAAGATTCAATCATTTAATGTAGTGAATACTGTTTTCTGACTTTTCTTGTAAATGTCTAGCACTGAGGACTCAGAGTATTCCTTATAGTCTTTCCTCCAGAAAGGGTTGGAATTTTCTAATATAAAAAATTGAGAAAGTTCTATACCATCCTAGGTGTAAAGGAAACTAATTTTCTTCTTGGTTTCCATTTTCTACCAACACATTGTCAAGTTTGTTGTATATAATGCTCTCACTCTGAGTCCACATAATCTCGGAGTGATAGGTTTTATCACCGCCCCGGCCCCCCACACCAACACCCCCCCCGCCCCCCCCCCCCCCGCCGCCGCGCAGGACACACAGGACTTGTTGATGTTGGGTCTTGAGCAGTGGTGAACCAAGGCTCTTGTTTCCAGTGTTTGCAGAAAATAGCATTTGTACCTTTCAAGGTGAAATGGAAGGAATGTGATTTCCATACTTGGTTATGGTACTGCTTGAGTGTGGTCTGACACTAATCTTTCCTAAAATGAATTTTTGAAAAGTAAGCCAAGCTTCAGCATGAAAAAAAGCACCTAAGGGGCCTCCCCGGTGGCGCAGAGGTTGAGCGCTGGGCTGCGAAGCTGCCCGCGGTCTCTGCAGTGCCGGTTCGATCCCCAGCTGCTCCCCGGCTACTGGGCAAGGGTCCCACATGGCGCGCAGACCTCTCCTGCTGCCCGCTGCTCCCCTCGGCAGTGTGCTTCGGTCCTTCTGCCTGCTCTGCTCCCCGCTCTGGTTCTGGTGAATTCTCTCACCCTCCCGCGCTTCTGACTGTACCCAGTGCTTGTATAAATAAATAAAAATAAATCTTTTAAAAAAAAAAAAAAGCACCTAAGAATATTTTTACAACAGTAGGTACTAGTACAACAAAGTATTTGAACATGAAGTGCTTCAGAAAAATTTTTACTGATAACATAAAATACTGTATCTATCAATGCAGCTTAAAAACAGTAGCTATGTGTACAATATGGCCTTCTAACAACCACAAAATTAAAATAGACATTTTATGATTTTTAGATGTACATGTTATCGTGCCTTCAAGATGCTTGTGTTCTTGTTTCTTGGTAGTACAGAGCATCTTAAGAGATAGCAGTAAAATGCTGTCAAATTACAGCATGTGCCTTAATGGCTTTGGAATTGGACAGAAACGCTGAGTTAGAGAACAGGATTCAGAGTTAAGTATCCTTATTTTCTATAGGTCCCTAGGTTTCTTGTAAAGACAAAATGGTCTGTATCATATATTGGTTTGTTGTGAAGACAATCTGGAAATGCGTGTGTATTAAGAATGCCTAGCATCTGGCACGTGGGTGGGCACTATTAGTGAGGCTGTGCTAATCTGTTGGAGGTTTTAAAATAGGATTCTACTGTCCTCCTGGAGAGTGAGAGAAAAAATGGGAGAAATTGGTGATTGTATTTTGGAAAAAGGCAGTTATCTCCCTCTGAGAAGTTTGCTCTTTGAACTGTAATATTCAGCTCATCATTCTGACATCAAACAAATAATTCTCAGAAGTCAAAACATTTTACTAATGTCACCCCCCTGGAAACTTCTGAGGAGTCAAATTAATGCTGATCACAGGTAATTGATTATGTTAGAATCAGATACAGAATTCAGCTTCCATGCTTTAAATCTGTCTGCCTCTTACACTCAACCAGGATTCAGCCAGGCATTGCTTGCTCTGGCATGACTCATAAGAAATTAGAAAGATGTCTAGCCTATTTACATTCACAGCAGAATATCTTTATTCCTATTTATATCTACCAAATCATTTCACAAATCTCCAACATAACATACACATATGCTTTTGCACTTTGTAGTAAAGCTTTGGGCCAATAGACAAGCAGCACTTACCATAAATGTTATAATCGAGTATAGTTTTGTCTTTATTTGCAGCAATCACAATAAAAGAAAATTCAAGTGTGTCAAATAGATAGCTTAGGAGTGGTTATTCTCATCAGAATTTCTTTATCATTATTGTCTTGAAAGCAAAGAACTGGCAAAGGAAAAATCATGACGCTGAGTAATGTCAGGGGCTCTTTAACAATGAAGCAATGGAAAAAAATAATTTACCAAACTTTTATGTTTTAACCTATAAGAGCAGATTTATCTCCAATTAGTACCAGAGCTTTATTTTTTTTAATAATATGCCCCAAATAATTCTCTATATGCCAAATAATTCAAAATATAAATAAGAGCATTACACCAAAAAGAATTATTCTGCGTTAAGGTAACTTTATTAACTCTTTCATAAATGAAGTGAAACTAACCTGCCCCATTGGGGACAAAGGTAAACAGAAAACACTACTATAAGAGGAGTTGCTGTAAAGAGGAGAAATATGTAGAAGACATGGTAAAATTTCTGCTTCCTCATTGGATTTTCTAGCTAACTGTGACTAGAGGTCAGTAACCTATGTATTTCTAGTGTCTGGTGGTAGTTTAGATCAATTAAATAAAAAGATTTATTTATCTATACATACAAGAACTGGGGTACAGGCCAGAGGTGTGTGGGTTGAGAGGAGTCACCAGAGACAGAGTGGGAAGCAGAACAGGCAGACTGACTGAAATACACTGCTGAGGGGAACAGTGGGCGAGACAGGAGAGGTCCACTGTACCATGTGAGTACCTCCTTGGCCAGCTGGGGAGAGGTCTGCTGCACCATGGGGGTAGCTCCCTGGCTGGCTGGGGATCAAATTGGTGCTGCAGAGGGTGTGGATAAATTCAAAGTGCTGTGCTTAACCCCTTGCCCCACCAGGGAGGCCCTCAATTAAAGGATTAACCTTCAGTGTGCCATGGCACAGACTTGCATCAGCTGTGCGTTCCTATTGTTGTTTGAGAAGCAGAATTAAAATAATAGGCAGAATTGTCATTCCTTGCTTTATCTTATCGATGTCACACAATTTCTAGCTCATGTTGGTCAGCTGACCATCCATGTGCTTCTGGGCCATTACCAAGTTATGATTCAGATGAATAAAGTCATGTGTTATGACATATTATTCTCTGCAATATTTCTTTAATCTGATTATCACAAAAGTGAACACATAAGTAAAGGCCTTTAATAGGAGTCTTTTAGACTACAGAAGAAACTATCACCTACGGAGGGTTTTTTTAGGCATAATGACTATGTTCCACATTAAGAAAAACATTTTCGGGCCTCCCCTGGTGGCGCAGGTGGTTGAGCACAACACTGTGAAGCTGTCCACAGCCTCTGCAGTGCCAGTTCGATCCCATCCGGCCGGCGAGGACCCCATATGGCACGGCAGACCTCTCCTGTCGCGCCCGCTGCTCCTCTCAGCAGTGTATTTCATCAGTCTGCCTGTTCTGTTCCCCACTCTGTCTCTGGTGAATCCTCTCACCTTCCCCCACATCTGGTCTGTACCCTGGTTCTTGTATAAATAAATAAAATCTTTTAAAAAAAAAGAAAAAGAAAAATATTTTCCATCACAACTCAGTACTTGCAAATACATACATGTATAAACACACATATACCTGCATCCACAGACAGAGATAATGTGAAACAAAAGTTTTGTGAAACAGTACATACTGTAACTATAGCAAATGCACTGTAATATTTTCCAGTCTATTTTATTTTACTTTTTTCTAAATGGGAAGGATTCGCTAATGAATTGTGATAATAATTTGAAATATTCACTTCTCTAGAGAGTCCTTATAACTTACTTCTCCTGAGAATCTGCTGAGTTTGTCATTATTAGTATACAAGGAAAAATCTTTCCATTCTGCTGGAAAGATTGTCAGAACCAATAGGAAAAAGCTTTGTCACCTGCATAAATCAAATATGTCCAGAGACCTAGACCTGAAGTCTGTTTAACTGCATTCAAAGAATCTTGACACCAATATTTCATAACTACATCCTGATGAACTAGTTAAACATATTATGAACTATGGCAAAAAAAAAAAAAGGAGGGAGAATTCAAAGAACTCTAAAATAAAAATATAACATTATCTCTAATGTTCTCAGAAGGACACATACAATTGCTGTGCTTAGGGCAAAAGGACAATGCCTCTTTCCTGAAGGAAGGGACAGTGGTTCCTTGTCTGAATTCAGCAGTAAAAGGTGGACTGTTTATACCTTGTCCTGCTAAGGGCAAGCTCTATAGTCAAAGCTTTTTATGTTCTTTTCCTCTCACTTTCTAGATGGCTTTAATCTTGCTATCTATTTGCAGTCTCTGGTTGGAAATAGGTTTTTGATATAGCTGTGTGTGCAGTTGGCAACAAGAATTGGGGAGAGCTTCTGTTTGTCACAGCAAAAATGTGGAGAGGCAGATGTGGTGCATTGGACAGAGCTTGAACTTAGAACAAGGGTTTGTCATTTCCACCCCTTGTGAATTATGCTGCCTTGGGGGGAAACAACATTTAACTTATCTGAGTTCCAGATGAATAAAAACATTTAGAGTGCGAGTTATGGTGCTACATTTTGGAAGACAAAAATGACTAAAATATAGTGCATCCCCCTAACATGGATGGAGAAGATAATACTGTAAGATTGTTCTCATAGTATTAAAAAAGAAAACAAACAGGAAATATCCAGCACATTGTTGCAGCCCTTTTAGGATTATTTCTTTGGTTTTGAAGTCATTGTTTTATGAAATATAACATAGATTTAGAAAAGTATAAAAACATTAATATTCAGCTAAATTAATTATTAAAAGACAAACACTTGCATAGCTGTGACCAAGATTAGAAAAAGAATATTGCTATTACCCCAGAAATCCCTTCTTGCTCCACCCAGTCACTATCCCTTTCTCCCTAAAGGTAACCACTTGCTCAACTTTTGCAGTTATCAGTGTCTTGCTTGTCTCTCTCCACATATGTGTATAACCACATATGCATGCATCATAAACATTACAGTTTCATTTTAGACTAATTTCGAACTTTCTATACAATCTGTTCTAGCTGGCTTCTTTTACTCATCACATTATTTTTTAAATTACCCATGCTGGCAATGTGAGTTGTCGTTCATTCATTTCTTTTGCTGTATAATATTCAGTTGAGTAAATATGCCACATTTCCTTTTTTAATCCAGTCTGTCATTGATGGACATCTGCTTTGTTTCCACTTCTTGGCTACTAAGCAAAGTGCTGCAATGAAAATTCTTGGTATACATGCTGCTATTGTCAGACTTTCCATTTCAGATGTTCCAGTTGGTGTGTAGATCTCACTTTAGCTTTATTTTTTTTTAATATTTTCTTTTATTTATTTGTTTGTTTGTTTGTTTGTTTGTTTGTTTGTTTATACAAGCACTGGGTACAGTCAGAAGCGCGGGAGGGTGAGAGAATTCACCAGAGCCAGAGTGGGGAGCAGAACAGGCAGAAGGACTGAAATACACTGCTGAGGAGAGCAGTGTGCATGGCAGGAGAGGTCTGCATGCCATGTGGGACCCTCCTGCTGGGGATCAAACCAGCGCTGCAGAGGCAGCAGGCAGCTTCGCAACTCAGCGCTCAACCGCTGCGCCACTGGGGAGGCCCTCGCTTTAGCTTTAATTTGCTATCTCTGCTTATAAATAAGATCAGTGGGCCTCCTTGGTGACACAGGGGTTAAAGACAGTGCTATCAAGCTATGGCTAGCCACTGCAGCACAAGTTCGATTCACCGGCTGGCCAGGGAGGTGACCCACATGGCGCAGCAGACCTCTCCTGTCTTGCCCGCTGTCCCCCCTCAACAGTGTGCTTCAGTAGATCCACCATTTTGCTCCCCAGTCTGTCTCAGGTGAATCCTGTCACCGCTCTCCCTCGCCCCTCTCCCCCTGCACCTCTGGCCTATAACCCAGCTCTGTATGCATAAATAAATAAATCTTTTTAAAAAATCAAGCCCCTTTATAAGTCATTTGGATTCTCTCATGTGAAATGCCTATTTAAGATTTTCCACCCCTCGTTTTTAATTGAGTTGTCTATCTTTCTCATCATGCTCAGGATGTAATTTCTTTGTTAGTATGTGTAATATAAGTGTTATGCAAATAACTTCTCCCACTCTGAACCTTTATCTTTTAATCTCTTCCTGGTGTCTTTTGAGAAACAGAATTTCATTATTCTGCTTAAAATACAGTAAAAATTGCAGTTACTATATTACAGTGAAAAATATAAGTGGACTCACCATATCAATCTTTTGCTTCAAGTGTTTTTCTTTATCCCAACACTATTTTTTTTAAAAGATCTTTGCCTTCACTGCACTCCAATGCTACTGCTGTGATAAATCAGGCATCCATATATGTGTAGGTCTGCTTGTGGGTTCTCTTTAGGGTTCCTTTGATATATGTGTCTATCATTTACAATAATCCCACAAATCTTCTATATTCTTTTTTTTCTTCTATATTCTTAATGATTTTTATCTACTTATTTAATCAGTTACTGAAAATGCACATAATAATTTCTCAATATTGTTGTGGCTTTGTCCATTTCACTTTGTAATTATTACACGTCAATTTTGCTTTACATATTTTGAGACTCATATAAAAAAACCTTGCCTCATATAAAAAAAACCTTGCCTCCATTTCTCCCAAAAGCCTCTGGGCCTTAAATGACCTTAGTTCCACACACCAAGGTCACACATATTACAGAAAAATGCCTCTGGACATCTTAGAGAAAACCTGTCTGAACCTACAGTAGTAGGTATTTCCCTTTATAGAGCTAAATATTCTTTATACTAGACCTTCCTTGTTCAAAATACTGTTTTTTGTCCCCTGATTGAACACTGATATTTGTTGATCTTCTCACTGTTTGCTTTCTATTTGATGCTTTTGTTATATGAAACTTTCGCTAGTTCATTTCCCCATTTTATCAATTTTGGTTATTATACATATTTTTATTACTCTTAAAGGTGGCCCAAGTTATTATAACTTGCATGCTTAACTTATAAAATTCAATACTATTGCCCTTTTCCTGGAAAACACAAATGTTTTTAGGACAATTAAATTTCATTTAATTCTCTCCAACCTTTTATGATTGTAATGTATATTCATTCTATGTAGTTTGTAAATGCTGTGACTTTCATAGTCAATAATCATTTAGATTTACCTGAAAATTTCCTTATTTAGAAAGCAACCAAGGTGCTCTTATTTTTCCCTATACTTTTGTTCTTTTTTTTTAAAAAGATTTATTTATTTATTTATTTATACAAGCACTGGGTACAGTCAGAAGCACGGGAGGGTGAGAGAATTCACCAGAGCCAGAGCGGGGAACAGAACAGGCAAACCGACGAAATACACTGCTGAGGGGAGCAGCAGGTGGCAGGAGAGGTCTGCGTGCCATGTGGGACCCTCGGTGGCGGCTGGAGATGGAACCGGCGCTGCAGAGGCTGCGGGCAGCTTCGCAGCCCAGCACTCAACTGCTGCGCCAGCGGGGAGGCCCCTTTCCTTTTTTTTTTTTTTTTTCCCCGAGTGGGGTATAGGCCAGAGTTGCAGGGGGTAAGAAGTTCCACCAGAGAGAGTGGGGAGCAGAAAAGGCAGATGTACCAAAACACTGCTGAGGGGAGCAGAGGGTGAGACAGGAGAGGTCTGCCTTGTCATGTGGGTTGCTCCCCAGCCAGCTGGGGGTTGAACTCGCAGGCAAAGGCCGCAGACAGCTTCACAGCACTGCACTCAACACCCTGCACCACCAGGGAAGCCCTCTCCCTTCACTTTTGGGTTTCTGGAGTTATTCTACTCTGGCCTGAAGACCATCTTTGCATTATTATTATTGTGATTCTGTAAATGAGATAATTCAGTTTTCATTTGTCTTAAGGTGACTTGATTTTACCTGCATTGCTGAAGGATTTTTTTTTTTTCTGGTGGAGGACTTAAGATTGACCATCATTTTTCTTTTAGTCCTTTGATGTTATTACTCCACTGTCTTCTGACTTCCTGAGGAACCAGCTATGAGTATATGAGCATAATTGTCCTTCAGTCTAGGATAAACTTCTGTAAAGTATGGAGGCAGAAAGCAGCCCCAAGTATAGAACTTTGTCACTCGTTCTAGATACAACCTCAATCCAGAGTATCCCACCCCAGACACAAAGGCTATGCGGTTTGCTGGTATACAAAGGAGAATCCTTCAATTACTAGAAAGGGAAGCTAGAAAGACAAATTTCACTTGATTTATGATCATGCTTGGTTATACCCTATATTAAGCTTAGAAAGGGAAATTTAACAAAGATCATGAGCATCTTGGCTTATAAACTTGGGATAGTTCAGTGCATTATCTGTTAATAGAAAAACTTTGGTTTTTTAGACTACATTATTATCAGTAGAGGACTGTTGGTTTTAATAAAAGGTCAGTTGAATCTAGTGGCATTTTTAGAAGGCAGGATACTTTGAAATGTGTATTTTAAAGGTATTATTTTTATGGAAACATCAGCATCAAAAACAGTGGAAAAATAACTCCTTGATTTATATTGAGAAGCTAAATATAACCACATGGTTGGCAATAAATGTTTCATGTACATTGTTAATTCCTAGGACTAATTTCAACCTATCATGCTCAAGAGTATAAGCAGACAATAATAGTTTTCATTTGGTATCAGAAGATAAAAGATTTCCTTACTTTTTGCTTTACTAGGTATTCTCTAATGCTTCCCTGACCCCACCCCCACATCTCCACCTTCTCATATCAAAGTTTAGCTAATACATTCTCATCACTCACAAGCCCAGAACATTTTATAGTGGAAACCTAACCTTCCAATAGTTATTTCCATGTGCTCAATTCTTACCTGGTACCTGCAGGTAAGTACTACTCATTTCACACGTGTCATGCAAGAATTTCTTTATGCAATAAAATAGATATAAATATGAAGTCTCATTTTGCTACTTTTTAATGAAAGCTTGCAAATTACAAATACTTATCTGGGCTTTTATCTTTCAGATATTATATTTTATGGATATTCCATTACAGTATATAAAATAATAATGTTTTACAGGTGCATAATAGTCTATGTCTTTTGTTTAATCATTGTATTGATAGCCTTCTGGGTTGTTTCTAATCTTTGATTATTATAATCAATGTTGTTACCAGAATTACAGCAAAGCAAATCTTTTTTTAAAAAAAGATTTACTTTTATTTATTTATGCATACAAAAACTGGGGTATAGGCCAGAGGTGCAGGGGGACTTACCAGAAACAGAGTGGGGAGCAGAACAAGTGGATCTACTGAAATACACTGCTGCAGGGAGTAGCAAGTGAGACAGGAGAGGGCCACCATGTGGGTCAGCAACCTGGCTGGGGATCAAACTCATGCCACAGTGGCTGGCAATAGCTTGATAGCACTGAGATTTTAACCTCTGTGCCACCAAGGAGGCCCAGCAAAGTGAATCTTAAGGAGAGTGTATGACTCTTAGAACAGAGAGTGAATCTTAGAACGAAGTGGGATGGGATCCAGCAAATAAATAAATAAATAAATAAATAAATAGATGCACCTTTTCTCCCTCCCTCTATCCCATGGGCTATCCTGAAACATAGTAGTCATAGACTTTTTTTTTTTTTAAAGACTTATTTATCTATGCATGAAAGAACTGGAGTATAGGCCAGAGGTATGGGGTGGGGGAGAGGATTCACCAGAGACAGAGTGGGGAACAGAGCAAGCAAACCGACTGAAATACACTGCTGAGGGGAGCAGCATGCGCAACAGGGGATGTTTGCTGCATCATGTGGGTAGCTTCCTGGCCTGCTGGGGATGGACAGCTCCACAGTGCTGTGTTCAACCCCCTCTGTCACCAGGGAGGCCCAGTTATAGGCTCTTAAGATCCTTCTCAATCAAGCAGTGAGTTATATTTGAAGCCAGGTGGTAGCCCCCTCAGTATTAGGGCTGTGTTGGCTCTCCCTTCTTCCCTGACTCTTTCTTCATTTCCTTCATTCCTGGGCTTGCATTTTCAGGTAAAATAACAATATGTAAGTGTTCACCTCAAGCGCTAAAGTCTGGAAAACTCAGGCTAAGACTACTGGAACCAGTGATAACTTTTGAAAGCTGACCCCTCAGAATAGAAATTTGGACTTGTGTTTCTCTCCAGTCCCATGCCATTAAGGACCATGTGGCTGGGAGTAGGTGGAGTGGATAGAGGAGGCAATAACCCCTGCTCTTAGCAGCATCAGAATCACTGTAGATTTCATCCGAGGTTAACTGGGATGAACTATAGGGGAAACTGAGGCATAGCACATTCCATGTTTTGGGATGTGAGAAGAATTATGAGCATAAGAGTTATGAAGGAGATTGGATCCCATTTATGGCATTGGGAAACCCAAAGAAGCTTTCATTTAGCCACTTGCCACTATGATAATCTGAGGAGTATTTTGCTGGTTATTAAGCTATTGTTTTTCAATTCCAACCTCACTATTCTGTACTTTGTTTTGTGAAGCTCTGTGAGTCTTATTTCTGTTTTAGCAGAAATTGGCTCCCGTTAGGCTCTTTAAAAAGGGAACACTAGAGGGAGATGGAACTCCTGGAGGAACAACAACCAGCTCCTTCCTGGTTTGTGTTCTGTGCCCATCAGCATCACCCCTCAGAGATACCAGCTTCCGGCGCCCCTCCCCAGGGCCCTGAGTTCCTACTACATGGAACATGTCCAAGTTTCTAGTTTTTAATAAATCCAAATTCTTTCCTTCGTTCTTCAGCCCTTAGAAGGTAACTTTTTTCTATGCTGTTATGTGTGTGTAATCTCGATGTCTTCCTTTTGCCTTTCTAGTCATTCAGTATCTGTTTAACCAATTCCTTATGATACATTATCTCTGTCATATAATTGGATTAAGTCAAGTAAATTGACATGGATTCCCTTTCCAGAAATTATGGATGTAAAGTAGCATCCTGCATTCTGAAAGTGGTTCTCACTGTTTACTTGATTGACGGGACCTGGGCTCAATGGTGACCTGAAGAAGAGGCAGAGTTTTCTCCACATAATGCAGAGAGAGGAACCGAAAGCTTTCAGAGAACGAGTATGTTTGAGTGCACTCATCATCAGTGATCTGCACTCTAACCTCCTAAACCCCCCCTCCCTAAATCATCTCAGATGCCTCAGAGGAGGCATGGATGCTACTTAACTAAGACAACATTAGTGAGGGGAGCACCAATACCCTCAAAAAGCTCTGTAGTCCTTGTCCTCTGCAAGCCAAGCAGGATGTTAAGAGATGCTGCCATGACCATGAGTCCCTGGCTTTGTTGGGGGGGGATGCTGGAATCCAACAGCAAAGCCAATTGGCAGCACTTATTCACTGGAGATAACAGGGACACATTTCCCGTGATGGGCATCAGAATGTTTGACCACCAGCCACATAAATTAAATAGATGGACAGTTCACTAGCTGGATACTTGATTCTTATAGCAGGATCAAGAAAGTGAAACAACACAAATGCCCAAAAATAGATGACTGGATCAAGAAGATGTGGTAAATATACACAATGGAATATTATTCAGAAATCAAAAAAGATAAACTCATGCCATTTGCAGCAACATGGATGGAGCTGGAAGGGATGATGCTCAGTGAAATAAGCCAGAAGGAAAAAGAAAAATATTGGATGGTTTCACTTATAGGAGGAATATAGGGATCAGGTAAGAAAATAACAATAATAATAAATAAGTAAACAAAATTAGCAGGCAACTATAAATCAGAGACATTCTGCAAGGGAGGGGATGGCAGAGGGATCAAAACAGGTGGGAAGAACACAAGGGACTATGGTGATGGTACACGGGTGAATTGGGGGTGGGAATTTGATGGGGACTACTGACAGGGAGAGAGCATATATTGTACAAAAATGAACAATGATGTAAAAAATATATTTTTTAAAAGAAGGAATTAAAAAAAAGAAAAATTAATATCTCATGACCACAAAGCTGACATAAGTCTCTACATTGGAGATTCAAAGCCACTCACCTTGTAGAACTAAGCCATTTCACAGACTGTCATTTGAGTGAAGAAGCGGGTGGATCCCTTGAGAAAGTATCCACAAGTCAGCTACAAGGGTATATTGTAAATCTTCCTCCAAGCTTTCCTCAAAGAGACATTGCAGTCATTTACTATCATGACTGTGCACTAAGGAAAAGGAAATACTCATACCAAGCCTGACAGAGCTGCTAGAGTAGCTTAGAAGGAAATGCTCAGCTTCTGTAGCCATAAGATAGACTGTGCTGAAAATCAGACCCTGAGTCTGATTTTAATGATGACAGTGCCACAACTATACATCTGAGGCTTAAAGCAAAGGAGAGGAAGGAAAAGCAATCAAACAGGGTGGAAGGAGCACAAGGAGCGAGCCATGGTGATGGTTCACAGGTGATGAGGTGGTGAGATATTTACAGGGGCTGTACCTGAGTGGAGAAATCAAATATTGTACAGAAATGAACAACAATCTAAGAAAATTTAAAAATTAATAAAAGGGGGAAAAAGGATGACAGTGCCGCAAAGGAAACGGATTGTGTATATTTACTAGATTTCCTATATGAAACACAGGAGTCTATAATGCCTAAATTCTTCAACTGGCAAAAGTACACTTTTCCACTTGTTAGGGAGATAGATGTTTTTGTGCCTGGAGACCATGCAATGACCTTAGGTAGAATAGCTGTCTCAAAAGATGGTGCCAATTATTAGCACACAGACTCCATCTCATTACCCCAGGCTAAAATCTAGGGTCAGAATTCAGCCCAAATTGAATGAGGAAATACTCTGCTCCAGGAAGTAATAGTTTACATGTCAAGGGAATTGAACAATGTAGACTATATACACTAGCATGAATCAAGGACACATGTAAAGGAACAGATCTTTAAAACATTGGACTGGAGGGGAGTGTGAAACATGAAGCTAGATTGGGGATAATTTAGTCATATGGAGATAATCGCCTATGACTTAGGTTTCAGTGTTTTGGCAAAGACACCTGGAATATATCTTCACAGACTACAGGGACAGCTCTTTGCAGTATGGATAAAGCAATAGGCCACAGTAAATTAAATGGAAAGGCCAGGTTTCCTTGGCAAGATTTTGGCAAAGGCTCAAGGAGATGAGAAGGTTAGAATAGATTTACTATGTAATTGCTAAGGACCCACCACCCAATGGTTCATAGTGGTTCCAAAGGCTACTGCTTTTTTAGAGGCCACTAATAATGTAGTTGTGAAGGAGTCACCAATATCTTTGAGAAGTTTAATGACTGCTGTTTGGTTTAGGCTGAAGCTGAAAATGTGAAATGCTGCCATGGAGTTGTGTTCCTTGGAATTCAGAAGGATGAAGGGATGAAGAAAAAGCAGAAGCCTGGTGGCAGCATAGAATCATCAGAGGCAACATGATCTAATTACCATAATGAGTAAGGTCAACATGGCAGTTTGCTCCAGATAGTTTCTGCCTATTGTCCCAGTGTAATATTAATAGTGGAAGCTTTCACTATGGAAAGTGGTTTCGCCACAAAATATTTGATCAACCTAAGAATGAATAAAAAGTGTGAAATGACAATCAGGATGCCTTAACCCATAGGGATCTAGGGGATGCCTATTATAAAATCATGACTTTTTAGGGTCAAAATAGAAGGACAGTAGACGAGGCTACCTGATTTGCAGAAAAACAACAATAATTTTTTTTTTTTGAATGACAGCTGGTGAATGATGGGTGATTTCAGCGATTCTAATAGAAAAGTGAAATTTCTCTTTCATTTTTCAGGTCTAAGTACGTTCACAGACCGAGAGCTAATCGTTTGAATCAGAGGATGTATGCCCTTGAGGAAGTATCCTGCAATGTCATCACATGTACCTATTTCTTCAGTGCTTCCCCAAAGAGATCTGTGATCTTTGTTCCAGGATAACTGTCCACTGGAGAAAGGAGAACATTCAGACTTGTCAAGGACTAAAGATAAAGTAAAATTTATGCAGGCTAGTTGATAAATTCCTGACCCTGGTTCACTTTGCAGTGGATCCAATGAGTCCACAGATCCATCTTGTATAACCACAAGGTTATTCATTTCCAGGTCCTGAATGTACAATTGATATAAATATCCTCAGCACAAATAGATATTCAGTTGACCATAGATTTGTAAAGTAAGGGGCAAAATGCATCTAAGAGTCAAACAAAAGTCCCTGAGACTGTACTCACCTTTGGAAAATATAGTAGCAGAATCAATACTATCCAAAGGAATCACAGTGATCAGTGTTCTTATTAAAGGCTTAAAGAATGAGGGGCTAGTATTCTCCATTATCCCAAGTTTTAATTCTTGCTCCTGTGGTGGGGGGAGAAAAACATGGGTAATCAGGGATAACATTGGAACACCACACATTAAAAATAGGTGACATCTCCAATTAAAGCTGCTTGGCCAGATATGGCCACTTTATTGGAGCAGATCAGCATGGCCACTGGTATTGCATATCCAACTGTTGATAAGATAAATGTATTTTGCTTATTCTCACTCAGTAGTAAGGATCAAAAGCAGTTTGCTTTTATATATAGGACAAACTTATTCTCGATCCAGAACTTTATTTTCTTGTGCCTCTGTTGTAATATGTCTGTATATGATTAGTCATCGTGATATTTCATGGAATATAACTGTTCCATCCTATTGATGATATCATGCTAATTTGGTCTTGTGAGCAAGAAGTGCCAAGTACCCTGGATGATGCCCTAGTAAATATTAGAAAATGGGAAATAAGCCCCACTTACCAGATTCAGGAGTTTACCACACTGTTAAAATTTACTGAATCAATGAGCTAGGCAAAATTGAGTATCTTTTTTTTTTTAAAGATTTATTTATTTATTTATTTATACAAGCACTGGGTACAGTCAGAAGCGCGGGAGGGTGAGAGAATTCACCAGAGCAAGAGCGGGGAGCAGAACAGGCAGAAGGACCAAAGTACTCTGCTGAGGGGAGCAGTGGGTGCAGGAGAGGTCTACGCTCCATGTGGGACCCTCGCCGGTGGCCGGGGATCAAACTGTTGCTGCAGAGGCTGCAGGCAGGCTGCAGGAAGCTTTGCAGCCCAGCGCTCAACCGCTGAGCCACCAAGTCTGAATGTTCTCCTTTCTTTAAGATAAAGTTGCATGTCACACCTCCAACCACAAGAGGCACTGTTTTTGGTGGGCCTCTGAATTTTGGGAGAAGTATGTTTTGTAATTCATAGTCTATTTTGACCTATTTTGGGAGTGACTTAGAAGTCTTACATTTTCTGAGACCCGAAGAAAGGGATCTGCAATAGGTCCAAGAAAAAGATACCAATTTCTCTGCCACTCAGACCATATGAGCCAGTCACTTGCAATTTTCAGTTTCCAAGGCTTCCACATCTTTTGACAGACTTTTTCCTCAGCATTTCATAAATTCGATGTTATTTTATTTTTTAAAAAAGATTTATTTATTGATGCATACAAGAACTGGGGCACAGGCCAGAGGTGCGGGGGATGAGAGGATTCACCAGAGACAGAGTAGGGGGCAGAACAGGCAGATCAACTGAAATCCACTGCTGAGGGGAGCAGTGGGCAAGACAGGAGAGGTCTGCTGTGCCATGTTGGTCATCTCCCTGGCTGGGGATCGAACTCATGCTGCAGTGGCTGCAGATAGCTTCATAGGTTGCGTCTTAACCCCTTGCGCTACCAGGGAGGCCCCCAATATTATTTTAAATGGTGTTTGTATTTCAATTTCTGGTTGTATACTGCTGGTATGTAGAATTACAATTTATTTGTGCATATTTTACTCTGGGCTCACAAAATTTGCTCATTAGTTGATTGAAACCTTACCTTGATAGGTATATATTTTTGTATTCCTAAAAATATCCTTGAGATTTGTTCTGAGATCCAATTAACTTATATGTAAGAATACAAACAATATGACCCTTTTACGATTTGTTTTGCAGTTACATAGTGCCAAATAGAATTTTTCTCAACCACTGAGGCAACTTCCTGAGGTTATTATCCATTGTCTTGTGAATTATGGTTTTTTCCAAGCTGCCTAGTGGGAACAGGCAGAATTGTCCCCTTTGTAATTGCCAAGCACTGTTCTTTATTTTACTTGGATGATTATTTCATCTAACCTTGGGTGATTTCTTCGCTTCGATGCACTAGTGAGTACTCTGCTGGATACTTGAGGATTATGCAGATGTCAGAACTCTGTGTGCAGGTCTTTGGTCTCTGGTACTCTATCTGTAAGCTCTAGCTGTCTAGGTTGCCTCAAACTTCCAGCTTTACCTCCGCAACCCTTGGTGTCCACCAGGGTGTGCTTGGGAATCCCCTCCTGGTATATAACCTGGAGATTCAGGGCCATAAGCTGGCAGTAACCACAGGAGCTCAACTCATTTCTGATTTGTCTTTTGGGGATTACTGTCCTTCATTGCTTACTTAAAGTCCTTGAAAAATCACAGGTTTATATATTTTGTCTGGGTTTTTTGTTTTGATTTTTTTTTTTTTTTTCTTATTTTGGGTGGGAAGGTAAATCTGATTCCTGTTATTCCTTCTTGGATGGAAATAGAAATCTCAGAAATGAGTTTTAAGAGTACATTTATTGTATTTTATCTGAAATTTATTGGTGTTTTGTAGCTTAAGGATTTCATTTTCTTTAAAGTGGTGGCATCTATTAGTTGCCTTCCCCAATACCCAAATTCCCTTTCCTTCTCAGTAATGGAGCACTGATTCAAGACACAACTTAACTAAAAGACACAGCTTTTATTCTCCTTTGTAACTAGGTGGGCATATTTGACTAAATGCTGCTCATATTGTTGTAAACCTTAATGGGTTGACCTTCTGGGATTCTCTTTCATTTATTTCTTCCCCCCACCCTGTTTCTTAGAATGCAAATGGAATGTTTGGGCCTCTTGTAGCCATCTTGTTCCATAAAGAACAATTGTTTGTCTTTAATGATGGTAAAATTGTAACTAGCCTGGTTCATCATGATACTAAGAAGTCGCCATAGCAGCTTCAATCTGAAATTCTTTTTGCATAAAAGAGTTAACTTTTTTTTTTTTTAAGCCACTGTCACTTGCTCTGAATAGTTCTAGTTTTCCAAATTACCAGAAACCTAAATCAACCCCTAGGGACAAAACTTGCCAAAAGCAAAATTGTGAGGCACGGGACATTTACTTGGGGTGATTATGACTAATAATTTGGTACCTTTTCTCCACCTTCTTGCCACCAAATATATTCAGTGCTTTTACACTTTATCTCCCTATTATCAAAAATTGCTTTCAAGAAAGTATCCAAAGCATATTAACTAGGGTTATTGTCACATTAAGAAAGATCAGTGTTCTCATCTATAGAAATGAAGATCTAATAGTCAATTTTTAAGTTTGTAGGAAGACTTTTTTTATTTAGCAGGGTTGGTTTTTGTTTTTTTTTTAAGGGAACTCTTGAAATTCTATCTTTATAGGAGTCTGCACTCAAGTGGAAAAGATGATTCAATGAGTAGATGTATTTTAGACAGGCAATATGTAAATGTACAACTTATCGACCTGCCTCTATCTTGAATTCAGAATTAGAGAATATCTGGGAGATCCATTGTAATTATGTATATTATATATGTATATTTATATATGTATATATATCCCCTTATTTGCTTCCAAATTTCCTTCAAGCTCCACTCTCAAACTGTGCTATATAACTTTCGCATATACCATGACCACAGAATTTCTCTTTCTCTCTACTCTGCTCTAGTAAACTGATATGTGAATAGACTCAGTTCACCTGATACCCATGTCCTGTTGAACCATTTATATGTAACCAGTTGCAGCAAATAGAGGAAATAGGTGTTACCTAGTATATCTCTCATCTGCAAGCCCTTCAGTTCTTTCATTTATCCAAGTTCTCAATGTCACCTTTGCATTTTCAGTTTGAATATACTTCTCTGAGCTTCTGAAGGGGAAAAAAAAGATCTATGAGGTATCTATGCTATTTTTATCAATTTTCTCCTCCTCTGGTGTTTGCAGCTCTAGCAGCAATTGCTTACTATATGCTAGAAAAAAAGCACAGGGATGATAAAATAATCCCTTCCTCCTCCTGGTGGGATTCATATATGACTATAATTTTGTGGCATTGGCAGAGACTTCCTGAGAATTTCTTAACCCTGGGGATAAGTGTAATATTTGGACCTAGTAAGCAAACTCATTCATAACTCATATGTATACAGTTTAATGGGACTGCCAAGGAGTGCTTGCCTGGTTATAAATTTATATGTACAAATGACAGGCATAACACAATTTCTTAAAGAAGGAAAATGCGCTTCAAATTTTACATTCTTACCTGCTTGGTAAGTGGGGAAAAGCATCTGAAAGGAAAATATCAAAAAGTTGTCATGTAGATTGCAAAGCAAATTGTCATTGAAGTATTGTTAATCAATGAACACTATTTATTCATTCATCTATAAAACACATTCATCAAGAGTACTGGCTCATCTTTTTGTTGAGAGCTCTCATATCCAAGCTTTTTGTACTGCTAAATCATCCTCTTCCATTTTGTTTTGAACCTTCCTATTAGGAACCTTCCCTTGCCATTCTATCTAAAGGAGCCTCCCCTGGTTACTCTTATCTCCTCATCTGTTTTATTTCTATTGTAAAATTTATCACAGTCTTTAAGGATCTTGTTTATTTACATTTTTATTTACTTAATTCTGTCTTGCTGGCAATTGAGTTTTATGAGGTAAGGATATTTTTTAAAATCTTTTTCAGCTTTGGAGACAGAGTCTAGCACAGAGTCTGGAACTGGGAAAGTCTCAGTAAAATGTAGTTGGAAAACTTGTACTAGTGAAGTGTAGAGTGAACTCCTACTACATGTATCACCTCCTACTATATGCCAGGCATCATCCAACTGTGCCCTCAATTTACTCAGTCTTGTTGGTAAGACAAGTGCAGCATGTTTGGAGAGCACGTTGACCAATCACCTAACTCAGAGTTCTTTAATTTCATCTATACTGATATTTTGATCTAGATCCTTCTTTGCTACAGGTGGATTGTCCTCTGCATTGTGGGATGTTTAGCAGCATCCATGGCACGTACACACCGGATGCCTGCAGCACCCCTGCCTTGAGCTATGCAAGTAAAAATGTGTCCAGACTTTGCCAAATGTCCCGTGGGAGCAATTTAGCATAGGTTGACAACTCAGTCTGATCTAACTCAATCTGTATGGTAAGGGTTGAAAGAAAATTAAATTTATTTTCCTGTTTATCTGCTCCTAATAATTTGAAAGTTATAAAAACAAAGAAAAAGTTTCATTAAAAAAATTCTACCCAGTTACCTCTTGGAATAACCATTATTTCAACATATTGACATATTTCTTTCAACTCATTTATCTCTGTATTTTTTTCCCTTTCTACAGATGGGATCTCATATATTCAATATCATGTAATAGTCTTGGCTTAACATTATCCTTTTGTTATTTAAAAAATCTTCACATATGTTATTTTAATAATTATAAATAATGTGGGCCTCCCCTGGTGGTGCAGCGGTTGAGCGCTGGGCTGCGAAGCTGCCCGCAGCCTCTGCAGCGCTGGTTCGATCCCCGGCCGCCTACAAGGGTCCCACATGGTACGCAGACCTCTCGTGCTGCGCCCACTGCTCCCCCCAGCAGTGTATTTTATCGGTCTTTCTGTTCTGTTCTCGCTCTGGCTCTGGTGAATTCTTTCACCCTCCCGCACTTCTGACTGTATCCTGGTTCCTGTATAAATAAACAAATAAATCTAAAAAAAATTATAAATAATGTCTTACATACATATGTTTAATTACATGTAACTATGTCATGTATTACATATGTTATAGCTATACAAGATCAAATACAAGATGTTGATATTTGATATTTTCCATTTTTCTCAAAACTTCCTTTACTACCTGGTATATAAAACTGTATGCTGGTATATGAAAGTGGTATATAAAGCTGCATATTTTACAGTAAACTTATCAGTATTATACTCTTTAAAATGTTTGCTAATTTGGTGGACAAAAAAGTGTCTCATTTCTGGGCCTCCCTGGTGGCGCAGTGGTTGAGCGCTGGGTTGCAAAGCTGCCCGCAACCTCTGCAACGCCAGTTTGATCCCTGACTGCTCCCCGGCCACCAAAGGAGGGTCCCACATGGCGTGCAGACCTCTCCTGCCGCCCTCTGCTCCCCTCAGCAGTGTATTTTGGTCCTTCTGCCTGCTCTGCTCCCTGCTCTGGCTCTGGTGAATTCTCTCACCTTCCGCGCTTCTGACTGTACCCAGTGCTTGTATAAATAAATAAATAAATTTAAAATAAAAATCTTTTAAAAAAATAAACACTCACACGCACACAAAAACATAAAAAAAAAGTGTCTTGTTTCTGTTTGTGTTTGCATTTTTATTAATTAATTTGCTTTGTATGGTATTGTCCTTTGTTCATTAATGCAAAGGGATCTTGCATTTTCCCGAGCTGTTTGTAAAAGTTAATTTCCTTAGCTGATTCTATGTGTATTAAATCCTTTACATGTTATATGTTAAACTTTTGGTTATAGATTGCAGTTATTAAAAATTTGTTATTTAATATTTAATTTGGTTTGTGGTATTTTTCAAAAACAATTGTCAATTTTAAGGCACTTATTTTTTATGCTCTTATTTATGATTTTTCCACTAATTTCAAGTTTATATCCTCTGCACCAAGCGGACCAGATAAATATTTTCTGTTTTCTTCTGTATTCAAAAGTCATACTTTTTGAAGATTTTACTTTGCAACCTCTGAAATTTATTTTAGTGTATTGAGTAAAATGAGGCCAAACTTGCTGTTCTTCCAAATAGCCAATCAATCTGCCATGTAATTTTTGTTAAATAATCTTTCCCACCCTACTAATTAGCATTGCCTATCTTATAATAGAGTAAGTTCGTACACATATTTCTAACTGTTCTTAAAAAAATAGTGACAGCACTCTGATGAGAGAATTATTGAAGTTTTATGGTACATATTTTATTTTTTATAATAAATTTTGTTGTATAATTTGCATACAACAAAATGCACCCACTGAAAATATGCTGATCAAAGAATTTTGACTTAAAAGATTCTTGTGCCCCCAACCCCCAATCTTCACCCCTGTTCTGTGCAATTCCTGATCTGTTTTCTATCACTACAGATTCACCTTTTCTAGAATTTCATACAAATGCAATAATACATCACGTGTACTTTGGTGCCTAGCTTCATGCAATATAGTCTTCCTGCCAATGTCAGTAATGATCATTTTAATTGTTGAAAATATTATATTGAATGAATACTGTCTTGTTTATCCATTCATCAGCTGGTAACATTTGTGTTGTTTCTAGTATGGGACTGTTGTGAATAGTTGCTTTGTACACTAATGAACACATTTTTGTGAATGTGTGTATCCATTTATCTTGGGAAAATATCTAAAAGCAGAATTGCTGTGTCACATGGTAAGTGTATTTTTAGCTTTATAAGAATTTGCAAAGTGTTTTTTCCAAATGGTTTTACCATTTTCCATTGCTGTCATGAATGTGTGAGTTGTTGTTTTCCATTCTTGCCAAAACATGATATAATCTTTTTTTTTAGAGCCATCAAATTGCTGTGTTAATTTATAGGGATATTTTATTTTATTTTATTATTTTATTATTATTTTATTCTATTATTTTATTCTATTCCATTTGTTCTTGGACAGGGGATAGTGACAGTATATCAAAAAATAGAAGTTTTACTTGAAGCCATATTCCAAAGTAAACCTGTTACAGGGTAGGGAGAGGGGCACCCCAGGACCCCAAACCTGCCTGCTCTAAATAGGTTCTACCATCCGCTGCATCAAGACAAAACATATAGGACCTCTAATGGGAAGGAACTTTAATACAATTAGTGTGTAATACAGAAAAGACAAAGAATATAGTTTCTAAATCAAGCACCCAAAGTTACCCATCCCCTTGTGGGTAAATGTCCAGCCAAACGGGGTTGACCTAGAGCAAAGACCTGAAAGCCTGCCACAGTCTAAAGCACCTTCAAGTGGGGACCTATAGAAAAGGGTCAGAAATAGCAAGGAAAAGAGCAAAATCAAAATCAAAATAAAAGCTGCCATTATTTTTTTTTAATTTTATTTTTATATTCCCCATACAATAGCAACCCCCTTATTTTAACCCCAATCCCTCATTTCCCCCCTCCCCCCATAGTGTGTCTCTGGTTCATAGTTGTTTGTTGATTTTGATTTTTTCTTTCTTATAGTTATTCTTTTTCCTGGTCCGTTATTTAGGTTTTTTAGATTCCTGCTTTGAGTGAAAATATGCACTGGAGCAAAAAAAGTTTGTTCAATAAATGGTTCTGGGAAAACTGGGTCGCTACATGCAAAAGAATGAAGCTTGACTACTACCTCACACCATGCACAAAGACAACTCAAAATGGATTAAAGAACTAGACATAAGACCTGAAACTATAAAATACATAGAAGGAAATATAGGCGAAACACTACATGACATGCACCTCAAAGACATCTTTACAGATACATCACCCAAAGCAGTGATAGTGAGGGCAAAGATAAACAGCTGGGACTACATCAAATTAAAGAGCTTCTGCACAGCAAAAGAGACAATAACAAAAACAAAGAGAAACCCCACCGACTGGGAGAAAATTTTTGCACACAACACTACCAATAAAGGACTGATCACAAAAATCTACAAAGAACTGACGAGACTCAACAAAAACAAAGAAAATAATCCAGTCAAAAAATGGGCAGAAGAGCTAAAAAGAAACTTCTCCAAAGAGGAAAGCTGCCATTATTAACCTTCCTACGGATCTCTCACCCACATCTGTGTCAACCAGTCCACAACCAAAAGGCAAGCACAGCTTCTTCAAAGGCAAGGCAGCTCCACGTGCCTCCTCCAGGTCTCCTGTCTCCCCTTCCTGTTTCCTTCCTTCTCAGTCTCCTCTGCAGCTTCTCCTCCTCCCTGCTAAGCTCCAGCCTCCTTTCCTTGGGGCAGGAAACCCAGAACCTCCCCTTTTTCCTGGGCACCACCCTGTTACAAGTAGATTTCACCATACTGTTGTTGAGTGCACACATGTGTCTATGTTTTGTGTGCATGTGTTTAAATACAATCTTTAACCAGTCACCTCATTTATTGACTTTTATGTTGCTCCTACTATTTAGGAAACAAATGCATAAAAACATAGTAAGTTCTAGGCAGAGATGAGAGTGTAGGGTAGGTGATACTGTAATTTTTCTGGGATAATCATTAAAATAAGAAAGATTAAAACTGCTCTTGTAAACTCCTGATGATTATGATTTTAATTTGGGGTTTTGTGATGACTAGGGCTGTTGAAATCTTTTTATGTGTCTAATAGTCATTCTTATATCGCTGGTGAAATGTCAAAATTTTTCTCCCTTTAATTCATTAGGTTCTTTGTCTTCTAATTTTTGTGTTATAATTCTCATATGTTTTGTATACAAGTTCTATGTCAGGCACATGTATTGTGAATATTTTCTCTCGGTATATAGTTCACCTTTTTGTCTTTTTAAATGATGTTTTTGAACATTAGAAGCTTTAAGTTTTTATAAAGTTCAATTTACTGTCTTTTAATGGTTATTACTTATTCTAGAAAATCTTTTTCTGTCCTACTATCATACTTTTTTTTTCTTATTTTCTTGTAGGGTTCACTTTAATTTTTTAGTATGCTGTGACGAAGTAAAGCTGTGTTTTTTTTTTTTTTCCCATGTTTATATCTAATTATTCTAACAGTACCCTTTTGAAAAAGCTTCCCTTTTTCTCAGGGAATTATTTTAACATATTAGTTGAAAATCTGCTGACCATATGTGGAAGCAGCCTATTTCTGGATTCTTGGTTTTTTTCTGTAGTTTTATATGACTATCCTTATGCTTCTATAACACTATATTGATTAGTATGATTTTACAGTAAGTCTTGAGCTAGTGTAATATAAGCCCTTCTTTTATTTCAAAATTGCTTGGGCTTATTGAGGTTCTTTACATTTCCATATAAATTTTAACATCAGCTTGTTAATTTCCATGTGAAAGTCTATATGGATTCTGGTTGAGATTGCACTTATCAGTTTAGGGAAAATGGACTTTGAAAAATATTGAGTCTTCTGATACAAGTACGTATTATATCTATATATTTATTTTGCTTTATTTAATTTTTCCTTGCAATGTTGTATAGTTTTCAGCATGCAAGCTATTTATAAATATTGCTAAATTTATTCCCAAATATTTCACATTTTTAAGTTATTATAACTAATATTTTCTATATTTATATTTTGTTGCTAGTGTAAAAATTCAATCTTAAATCTATGATTATGCTGCACTCACTTATTATCTCATAACTTCTCTGTCAATTTCATAGGATTTTCTACATTCACTACTTTATCTTCTGTGAATAAAGAATAATTATGCTTTTTCCTTTCCCATCTGAGTGACTTTTTTTTCTCTCTTGCTTTTATAGCACTGGCTAAGACATCCAATATAATGTTAAATACAAGTAGTAAAAGTGAATGTACTTGTTTTGTTTCAAGAGCACTACTGTAGCAATGGCTCATAATAATAAAAACAACAACAATGATTATGCTTTCAAGATTTCATTGAGTTTCTACAGTGTACTCAGCAGACATCCTTCTATGTACTTTTGTAAGTATCTGCAAATTAGTCCTTACAACAACTCTTTATGTCATTATCGTTTCCATTTTACAAATAAAGAAATCAGACTGCAGAGAGGTTAACTCATTCGCTCAAGATTACACTAATAAGCAGGAGTGTAACAATTTGGAAGCCAAAGACTTTGAACTGACTCCAAACAGTGTTTACCATTGCATTCCATAGCCATAGTGTAGCAAAGAGTCAACTTGGAGTCTGTCTCTGCATTGGTTACTTCAGGTCCCTCATCTTTAAAAAAGGTGGTAATACTTACATCACAAGATTATAGGAGAATTAAATGAATTTTACATAAATTATGTGCCACATCATCAGTGCTAAAGTTGTTTTTGTTTTTAGCCCTTTACTTAATTTTTTTTTTCTGGTAGATTAAAAAAATGCACAACATTTCTGATTCATATATGCAATTCTCCATTGCCCTCACTAATTTATTTTCTGTCTTCTGTTTTGTTGACATCTTCCTTACCCTAAAGTAGTATTACTTAACACAAGCTTGAGCAGAAAGCACCCATGGTAGACAGGAATACAGAACACTGCAGTGCTTAGTTTTGTTATATCCATCAGCTACAAATAGTTTAAGTGTTTTGGTAATTTTTATGCAAGACACTGTGAGCATTTTATTTCACAAAAAGTCATTTCATTGTTTTAAATTAGTTTTTGTAATATTAGGTATAGTTCACAAAAGAGAGGCCAAATGTGAAGTGGTTAAAATGGTAGACTCTGAAAGAGTCCCACTTGTTAGCTATGGAAATTTGGATGAGCTTTTCAATCTCTATATTTTGGCTTCCTCTTCAATTAATGGCAGCATTTCTAGCTCCTAACTGTTTTGTATTTTTATGGAAATTAATTCTGGTGTATACGTAAGTTAGCTTTTATAATTCACCAAAGCTCCAAAAATTTATTTTAAAACTTTAGATGTATGCCCAACTTTTTGAAAGTTGTCTTGTTATTTAACAGTATCCTAATATTTCTAACTATATAAATAATATTGCTCTCATGGCCTAAAGAGTATTCCCTGCTTATTTTTTTTCCCAAGTATACCTCAGTTTCTGCTCAAGTTAATTCTACAGTTTTGGCCAGGACTTAAACATCTTCAAGTTTGTAAATTGTTGCCAAGAAAGGCCTACATAATACAAGTATGACAATAATACAAGACTTCATGGGCCTCCCCTGGTGGCACAGGCGGTTGAACGCTGGGCTGTGAAGCTGTCTGCAGCCTCCTTTGCTCTGGTTCCATCCCGGCAGGCTGGTGAGGGTCCCACATGGCGCGGCAGACCTCTCCTGTCTCGCCCGCTGCTCCCCTTAGCAGTGTATTTCGTCAGTCTGCCTGTTCTGTTCCCCACTTTGTCTCTGGTGAATCCTCTCACCCTCTTGTGCATCTGGCCTGTACCCCAGTTCTTGTATAAATAAATAAATAAATCTTAAAAAAAAAGACTTCATATTGTCTAACAGTCTGTGTACTATAAGACAGCATGGCAATATTTGGACAGACTAAAGGCCAGAATGGAGAAAGAATTCACATTGACCTTATGAAGTTGCAAATGAAAGATTTTTAATTGGCTTGTTCTGCCTTAAAAACAAGTTCCTGCCTGGTGTTGTAGCACTAGCACAGAACACACTCCACATAGTCTAAAAACTTTTATTTTAATCTTAACCTTCCTTTAAAAAAAATATTTTCCTTCAACTTTTCCTTCCCTAACTCCCTCTGCTTTTCTCTTTAAATCCTCAACATGTGTTCGTTTGGGCACTATTTGATTTTTCTCAGAGAAGTTTGGCTATATCACATCAGGATAAAGAAGCAAATAGCTTTACGTTTTATTTTTAGGAAGCAAACTGAAAATTGGTGAAAGAAAAGAAATAGGAGCAATGGTGTTATTTCCATGGCTCAAAAACTCTAAGTCGCAGGAATGCAGGAAACTGATTTGACTATATTAACATCCACCTGGATGTTCTTGATAAATAATTCACCACTAATTCCCTTGTTTGAAAGATTAATAATGTATTTGAAGGGCCCATTTTGCACTCGATCTGCCTGGAGTTGATCTAAGCAGTAAAGACAATAATGAAAAACCCCTCAAGAGATTACTCTCCAAAGAAGGAATTTTGGGAGCCGGCATGAGGCCAGTTTTTGCCCAGTGCTGTAAAAGGGCTTCTGAAACCAAGCAATAGAGCGCTGCAACTGTTCCCAATTTCCCTCTTGATGTGTTTGGTATAAAATTGCTGTCTGTATTTTCAGCCAAAAGATGTGTGCATCTGCCTCTCAAAGATTAAACCGTGTCTGTTGACAAGAAATAGGCATCAGGGAAACATATTTGTTGTTAAAAGGCATGTTTTCTTTTCATGAGGTGTTAAGAGAATGACATTAAACTAGTATCCTGCTTTGGATTAAGCAATAGAGTAAATTTTTCTGTACATTAATCTCAAGAGACATTAATCTCAAGAGACGGTGCCTTGATTAATAGATAAAGTCATCATAGGAAAGAAAACCATTCCTCTAGCCCAGTAGAGGCTAGAGGATCAAAACACTAACCCTTATTACATATATGCTCTTCAAAGGATCTTTCTATTCCCAGCTAGGATTCCTATGAAAACTCAACTAAAGAAGACAAATAACACAAAAATTAATTAGCAAGACATTTAATCAATAATTCCCACTATGTATGCTTTTTAAATTATTCAAAAGATATAAAGTTTAACTGTTCTTGACTTCGGGGTTTGCTTCTATTTTCTTTCTTTTTAAAAATAAATTTGTAATGAGATAACATTGGTTTGTAACTTGATAAACATTTCAGGTATATAATGTTCTCTGTATACGCTGCATCACTATTACTAAAAATCTAATTATCATCTATATCACACAATTGGCCCCCTTTACCCAATTCACACACACTCCCAACCCTTTTTCCCTGTTAACCATTAGCCTGTTCTCTTTTTCTGAGTTTGTTTTATTTGTTAATTTCTTTGTTTCTTTATATTCCACATATGAATGAAACCATGCAGTATTTGTCTTTCTCTGCTTATTTCACTTAGCATAAATGCCCTCAAGGTCCATCCCTGTTGTTCCTCTTTTTTTTTAATAGTTGAGTAGTAATCCCTGATATATTCTATTTTCTAATTACATATCACCTTGGATTTTTTTGTTTTGTAATTATAGAGGAAAAAACAAATATTGGGAGAATAATCTTGAATGTTTTACTTATATTTTTAAAGACAAGAATTGAGAGTGATTTGTTAATTCTATAAAAACATTAATTTAATCTTTCAACAAAATCAATATTAAATGTGGTCTAATGTCCTCCCACTTTGGGGGAGGAGCAAACAGAATAATGGGCAAGAGATGTCTACATGTAAAAATAGAACTACTGGGCCTCCCTGGTGGTGCAAGGGGTTAAGCACCACACTATGAAGCAATCCACTGGGCGGCCACGGAGGTGACCCACAGGGCGCAGCAGACCCCTCCTGACTCGCCCACTGCTCCCCTCAGCAATGTATTTCATCAGTCTGCCTGTTCTGTTCCCCACTCTGTCTCTGGTGAATCCTCTCACCCTCCCGCATCTCTGGCCTGTACCCAGCTCTTACATGCATAAATAAATAAAAATTTTTAAAAATAGAACTACTTTTGAACAAACGTAATGAATTACTGTTTAAATCTTATATTTCAGAATTATGTACATGAGAAGAAATTCCTTAAATTTGTTTATAACATATATAAGTCATGGGATAATAATTAGGAGTATGTACTGTAAAGAGAATGTGATCAAATTGTGAAGGGTATTTCAGATAATACCTTTTTATTTAATGTCATTAAAAAGTATAGGCATTATGTTAAGAAATGAGTCATATATTCTAACTATCATCATTAAAAACTAATGGTATTCTTAATACACTATTTAAAAATCGAATACCAAATGAAGTTGGTAACAAACGAAACTGCATAGTAAAGTTTGAGATCACAGGGTCAACAGGTAAAATATATTATAGTGCATATTTTGGGTTTTTAAAAATTGTTTCTTTTACCAGTATCATGTATTTTTTTGACCCTTATGTTGTTCACCAAGCTATTCTATTTATGATTTAAATATTGCTATACAAACCTAATTATGTTTATAATATATATTTGTCAAAATATATGTTATCAATTTTTACCCATTTTATCTGTTTTTGAGAAATTCTGGAAATAGCATATAGGTGGATTAATTTTTGTCAATTCTGAGACTCTCTTATAGGAGACAAATTTGATGCTTTGTGTATTTTATGATTACTGATATATTTGTTACCATTTCAAAAAGTCCAAAGTTAATGTGTATCTTTCTCTTGCTTCTGAAGAAAACAATAATCTTAGCACATTTACTTGTCTTCAAACTTTTCCCTAAATTCTATGTCATTTTTGCCTAAAATTTTAGATCCATCTTATTTCTAAATATATATATTTTTTTATAAACAATATTCATTTGCGTTTTCCATTACAGTTTCAGATTCTTTGCTCTTTTGTTCTGTACATCACCACCACCATTACCTTCTAATTCTATAAATCTATTTATTTGAAACCTAGACTTTCAGAGTTCTAGTAATGAAATTCTTTATTTCAGAGATATGCACATGCTTAAAATATCTTCATATACTATAGATTGACTGACTATATAGAATTATATATAGTACAATTATTTTTTCCTTCAAAAACCTTATAAATATCAGTCTACTTCTTAAGGCATCTGTTTTTACTGATTTAGCTCTATAATTAATCTTATTTTTGTGTTTTGTTTTTTAGGAATTTTTCTTCACCGGAATATTCTGCAATTTTAGTATAATGTGTCTAGATGTCAAATTTTTTTAAATTAATTTATTTATTTATAAAGCACTGGGTATAGTCAGAAGCACAGGAGGTTGAGAGAATTCACCAGAGCCAGAGCAGGGAGCAGAACAGGCAGACTGACGAAGTACACTGCTGAGGGGAGCAGCAGGTGGCAGGAGAGGTCTGCACACCATGTGGGACCCTCGCCCTGTGGCCTGGGATCAAACTGGCGCTGCAGAGGCTGCAGGCAGCTTCGCAACCCAGCGCTCAACCACTGAGCCACCGGGGAGGCCCTAGATGTCAATTTTTAACATATATTCACCACAATGCGTGATGGTATTTATTAGTTTAAGAATTCTTTGGTTCTTTGGTTCTGAGAAATTTCAGGCATTTTTCCCCTTTATACTATTGCTTTGCCCCCATTTTCTCTGTTCCTCCTTTTGGATCTCCTGTTAGATGATGCCAGACCCACAGCTTCAGGCTGCTAGCACCAATATGTTTCTCTTTCATTTTGCTTTGTTTTGCCATTTTTATGATAATATCTTGGTTTCTGGATCATATATTTTTCCTTATTGCTCTTTAGTATGGTCATGTACTTTTTGATTTATAAAATATTTTTTACTTATAACATATGTGTGTTTGAGCTGAAGATATAACATTAAGCTTTGGTTCCAGTCAGTTACTATCCTGTCCTACATGTTCCCAGCTATAAAAAAGAGAAAAAAAAGAAAAGAAATAGGATCCATGAAAATACAGTATACTAAATGTGTATAGTCACTTACTTAATCCCAATCAATATTTCTTTCTCAGCCATAAAATAACAGTAAGTTTTATATGAGATTGTAATATGAGATTCAGATCTCAAAAGAGCTAACTCCCACTGGAGTGAAGAGATTTCACTTCTGACTCCCAATTCCATATACTCACAATATGATTTTACTGGGGGGCGGGAAAGTAACCACATACAACAACATAAGCATACAAGTCAATTGGCAGCAAAGAGGGGGAGATGTGTGAACCACTAAGAAGATGTTGGAAAATTGTGAGAATGACTGTGGCGTCTGGAACTCCCTTGCGGCATCAGCTTCTTGGTGGAGGAGAATGCTGCTTCTCTGGAGAGCCTCCTCCAGCAAATGCCAACTGAGAAGGCTTCTGAGACCTCAGGAGGCCTGGAGTCCAAAGTATCTCAGATTGTTTTTGATTCTGCTCTTATAGTGCTTCCAGCAGCACGTTCTCAGGGCCACTGGTTAATTTTAATTTGGGCTTGGCCTCTGGGCACAGCTAGACTTTTATCTTTCCTTGTTTCTCAGGTATCTATTTATCAAAGTCTTTGTGACTAAGTGGTTGCCTTGTAATTGGCAACTTAAGTCACTCCATCGCAATTGCTCCCACCTTTTGATCAGTCATAATCATTATAATATCAATCCATATGACATCTAACAGTTATTACTGAGTAACTCCATAGGCCTCCTCTATTTCGAGTTGAAGGAAAGATTCTTCCTTCTAATTGTCCCCCAAAAAAATGTTTCCGTGACTCAAACCCAACTTCCCTTTCTTAGATCCGTCAAGGAAGAAAGAGTATTATTCCAGACCACTGGCCAGTGGGACCATGTGGCTCTGACGAGAAAACCAGAACAAGAAATGATCACTGATTCAGCAGAAAGTAAGAATTGGGAAAAGTACATAGATCAGAGAAGGCAAATACTTTCCACTTGATAAGTCATAGCCAGGAGTAAGACTTTTGAATTATTACCTTCCTTCTGGATCCCTCCAGGTAGGCTGGTGATAGCAATAACTGTTGCCATGACAACCCACAGCCAACGTTAAAATTCTCCGAATCATGAAGCACTTATACTGTCAATAACAAGGTAAAAGAAGTAACTTTTAGTTTTTGTTTTTTTTTTACTTATTTCATATTTTAACAATCTTCCATCATTGTCCCATGGGTGTTGTGCTCCCAGATGATATTTATTTGTATCTGTTATATTTCCTGAGGCAACTTAAATAACTGAATAATTCCCAGATAGAAATTACTTGATTGGCCTGTTTCCCAGAAGGAAACAGTGACAGACCTCAGAGTGAGATGCAAAGCACTGAAACTGTTAGTGGGCAAAATGAGGGGCTCCCCAGACCCCCAAGCTTCCCTGCTCTAAATGGATTCTGCCATCCACCACAAAAAGACAAACATACTCTTATGAGTGCATAAGAACTTTAACAGAAAATATCTTTAATAGAATTAGTGTACAATAGATGGAAGAGAAAGCACATAGTTTCCAAATGAAACACCCAAAGTTACCCATCCCTTTGTGCATAGATGCCCATCCAAACAGGGATGACCCAAATCAGGGCAGTTAGGCCCGAAAACTTGCAACAAGTCTAAGGCACCTTCTGGTGGGGACCCATAGGAAGGGGGCAGAGGGGCCATGCAAGTCTGGAAGGAAAAGAACAAAAGCAAAATATAGGTCAAAATAAAGGCCTCCACTGTCAGCCTCCCTACAGGTCTCTCACCCACATCTCTGTCTCTTCCAAGCGTCTCCCTCCATGTCTCTCAAGTCCCTGGTACAAGTCCCAGGCCTAGAAGCAAGTGCAGCTTCTTCCTCACATGTCTCTGTTCCACGAGCCTTCTCCAGCTCTCTATTCTTCCTCCAAGTCTTTTTTTTTTTTTTTTTTTTTGTTCCTGTGGGGTAAGTGAAAATGTATCAGGCTTTTCTGCCTTCCTGCCATTAGGGTTGATGATGGATCCCTGTGGTCCCGAATGCATGCCTGATGGCGGGCACCTGGAGTAGGGTGTGGGAGAAGTGGGTACACCTGGGCTAAGACTGGGCTTTTAAGGGCGGTGCCACGGGGACGCCAGTAGAGCAGAAGCAGAGAGAACGAGAGTGAAAGAGAGAACAAAAGAGAAGCAGAGATCACCAGAAAATGCCAGAGAGCCCAGAAAGAGTGAAGACTTGCCTCCCAGCCCCCTGGCACCCCTGCCTGCTGTGTACCTGGTAAATCCCAATAAAAGCCTGAAAAGCCACTGAGGGCTCCAGGACTCTCTTCTCTTTTACCCCATCTGCTCGGGTCATAGAGATCCTGCTCCGTGTCCTCCTGCCGTTATAGTTACCCTTCCTTGAATGGACAAGGAACCTGGTATCTCCCCTTTCTTTGGGGATTATACTGTTACAAAACCTCCCCCAACCTCCAACCAGGAGACAGCATTCTGTAAATAAAACTAAAGTGTCATTCTACTTCTCATTTTTTTTTTCCAAATGACCTCTGAAGTCAGTAATACCAAACCCCTAGAATAAGATTTTTCTTGGTATAAGAAACATGATTTATTACCTGGTCTTTTCTTTTATATTATTTTCCAAGTGACAAACCAATGGCACAGATTGCCTTGAGTGAGACCCACATATAAAATCTTAGTACACATTCCAGGAAGATAATTCTTGTTAAAATGGGAGGTCATGGAATGAAATATACCACCAAGATCTAGTTTACTGTGTACATAGATTGGAGAGTTTTTTTTTTTTTTCTAAAAAGATGCAACTATAAGCAGAGCCAAGAACAGAAAACTATTCTCTAACTTCTAAGCAGAGCTCCTTCTACTTTATTACACTGCATATGATGATTTTCTCCCTTAACTGACAGTCTGATGGATTACTAGGTAGGTGGGAATGAGTAATTTGCTGTGGTAGTCATCCCCTTCTTGTTATTGTCATATGTAGAACAGTAAGTCTTAACTTTTATTATGCTGAAAGTTGCTTAGTATAAATGAACTTTCAGTTAACATTCTACACATGCCAGGTTTTCTTTGTAGCAAGTAATTTTACTGTGTTAAAATTCAGACTGTTAGGGAAATAGAGAATCAAATATTGGAGTGAATTTAAAAACTGTTTCTGCTAAGGCAGAAAGAAAATCCATGATCACAGCCAAAATTACCACTTGTAAAGGACCTTCCACAGGAGCAAAGCAATCAGCCCCATTTGGGAAATGCTAGTTTGGCAGCAGAAGCCTGGTTTTTCCGTAGTTCAAGCCTTTGGTCTGATTCAGCACCTGTGGATGTTTCCTTATTGCTAATACTTCGTTTCTTAAAGACTATCAACAGGTAAAGATAGTTATTCATCATCTTAGCGACTATTGTTTTTTCCACAGCTTACTTTCAGTAAATATTTTAAAGAGAGAGATTGAGCTTTTGCCTTCCGCTGTGATCACCTGATGAGTCATGGCATCTTGAGAAGGGAAAGATGTCAAGAATGTTTAATCAGCAGTGATTTAAACAAGGGACATATTTGAGGGAATTAACAAAATCAGCAGGCTCATTGCTCCAGGGTGATTTTTCTTGCTGGTAAGACTAAATGAAAATCAGAACCCAAAGCAGTAGACATCTTTCAGTTCCAATTCATGCTGCCAAAGTTAAAAGACTGCCAGGATGGAAGGCTGAATTACTCCCTCTGCCAGTTTACAGCTGTGTTTTTCATATTTATAATGAATTTCTTGTTTCCAATGTTAAAAACAATTCACTCATCTTCCAAATTTTTATTCTTATCGCCTATCCTCCAACTCTCCCTTTCCCTCAAGCCACTGCATGCCTAGGAATTGATTACAAAGCAGTTAAAGGCATTTAGCACAACATCAGTTCAGAATGTCCTAATTTAGCCTGATGTAAATGTCTTGAGGTAAAGTATTCTGAGAAGGGCTGAATCAATGAGTGGTGATTCTTCCTCTTAGTGAAGTTTTCAAAGACGAGAGGGTCAGAAAAAGGTCTTAAAACTAACAAGACGCAAGAGGGGGTGGGAATTGTATGGGGACTGTAACCAAGATGAAAATGCATACATTATGCAAAAATGAAAAATGCTGTAAAAAATATATATATAATTAAAAAATAAAAAATAAATTAAAAAATACACTTTAAAAATATATATAAAAATTAAAAATAAAAAATATAAATTTAAAAAATACACAAAAAAACTAACAAGACAATATGTATTTGGGGAAAACTATAAAGTTAAAGTGTAGGTTTTAAAAAAAAAAAAAACAGTGGTAAAATGCAGGATGTGGGAGAAATGATTTAACAACCACTTCATGAAAGAAAAGGTGGTGGGATTTTTTTTTTTTTTTGGTGGGACCCTCGCGGGTGGCTGGGAAACGGACCTGCGCTGCAGAGGCTGCGGGCAGCCCCACAGCCCAGCGCTCAAAGGCTGCGCCACCAGGGGAGGCCTGGTGATGGGATTTTGTTGTGTTGCGTATGGGAAGCAAGTTGTTCAAGACTAACGTGAGAATATCAAATTCCACCTTGCAATCATCATGCTGTTACAGGGTAAACCCCAATATAAAATGGGGTTGCCTGAGTGTGGGTCCTCACCCACATGCTTAAAGGGGACTTATTAATGCCAAACTGCAGACACATACAAAAGGTTGATAAAAGGTTTATTTACAAGGAAAGGGGAAATGGGAAATGAATAACTCAGGGAGAAAAGAGGGAGATAAGTGTGTAAATGCGCCCTACCCATTCTGCTGACCTGGAATCCCAATGATCCGCCCAGCCTAGCACCCCTCGTGGCCAAGCCAGGGGCACCCCGGCCACATGGTCAGTTAAATACCCAAACCGGGACCCTAGTTGCTTAACTCCACCCTCAGGTCCTCGCAACCTTCCCTTCAGTGATCATGGGATTTGTAGTTCCCAGTGTGTGGGGGTGGAGTCCACAAAGCCTTTATGGAGTTTGCTCAGGACATCCTCCCCGCCCCATCAATGTGATATCTGGAACATTGTATATAGTTCTGAGAGTCATATTTTCATGCACTTAATGGTTCTAACTAGTGATCTTGGTTGCTTTGTTACATTTAATTTTCTTAATATGTGGTTGTATCCTGAACCCATCTACCAAAAACTCGTCGTACTAAATGTTCATTAAAGAAATGTCAAATAACATGAAGAGGAATTTAGTGAAAAAGAGTGAGTCCATGAAAAGCCAGTTGCAAATTAAGATGGATAATTGCATAACACTTATCCAATGTTATGTTTTCAAGTAACATTAAGTAAGATTCTGATGGCAGTGAAGTTAATCTTTAATGTGCTGCCTTTAGTAAACTTTAATAATCTTTAGTAGATCTTCACATATGACTTAAGATCTCATGAATGCAAAATAAGCAATGTTCATTTGCTTATTGCAATGGAAACCAAATGGGAATATTAAAGCGATGTATCACAGAGGCAGAATCTCTTTACTAGAAAGCATCTCTCTTTCAGGGGTGGGAGGAGGGGATTTTCACTATGTATGCATTGTGTTAAATAATTTGTTATGTCTAATTGTTTGCCAAAACTACTACAACTTGTTCTATTAAATGATGCTAAGTTTGATGACTTAATTCTAGACTTAAACAGCTTGTTTTTGGAGAGAAGATATGATATCCCAAAGCAGTGACTGAGAGTTCTTTGCTTGATGTGTGACTATTGTTTGCTTCATATGATCAAAGTTTTCCAGGAAGAAAACCAAGGATGAGTTACAGTGATATGTCAACATTAGGAATTTGGGTCACTACTAATAACAGTAAGGAAAATTCCCAGCCCCTGTGTTTAACATGTAAATTTTTTTCCTAAGTCTAAGGCAGTTGTGCTAGGCAGTTGTGCTTAATTAAGTGCATAGACTAACCAACTCTACTTTGACACCTTATGTGCTTGAGTTAAAGCCCAACTTTAGGGCCTCCCCTGGTGGCGCAGCTGTTGAGCACTGGGCTGTGAGGCTGCCCACAGCCTCTGCAAGCGCTGGTTCGTTCCCCGGCTGCCGGCAAGGGGCCCAAAATAAATAAATAAATAAATAAATAAAGCCTAACTCTATGAGGCTTCTCAGAACAGACCTTATCAAGATACTCAGAATAGACCTTCCCAAGAGTTGTGACATTGGCATAAGGATTATTTTTTTATTTAAATGTTATTTTTATATTCCCCATACAATTACAACCCCCTTATTTTGACCCCAATCCCTCGTTATGGTCAATAAAGGCTCTGCAGACTCAGGAAAAATTACTACCACTCACTTAACTACCTAAAAGAATTAAAATTTGGGGTTGCGGCATTACGTAGATTTAAGTTTATCTCCAATATTGACCTTTCTATCAGAGGACTCTATCCACATAGCCAAACAAATATTAATGAAGAACATCTGGCTCTTGTCATATGCATCACCCCCTTCTCCTCAAGGAAGGAAGGTGATTTTATTTGTTTTTAATCTTTTCAATTCTTTTGTGTGTGTGTGTGTGTGTGTGTGTGTAGGTGTAGAAGAACTGGGGTATAGGCCAGAGATGCAGGGGGTGAGAGGATTTAACAGAGACAGAGTAGGGAGCAGAACAGGCAGATCAACTGAAATACACTGCTGAGGGGAGCAGCAGGCGAGACAAGAGAGGTCTGAAGCGCCATATGCACGTTAGTTCCCGGGCCAGGAATGGAACTCAGGCCGTAGTGGTAATAGCGCTGAGACTTAACCCCTAGGCAACTAGAGAGGACCTGAAGGAAGGTGATTTTGCCCAAAATAATAGTTTTTTTTTCTTTTGCTAATAACTTTGTGCCACCTTCTTTCTGACAAAAACCTTCCATTTTGCACAACCCTTTGTAGAGCCTTTCTACTTTCTAGATGGGATGCTGTCCAATTCATGAACTGTTTAACAAAGCCAATTAGGTCTCTAATAATTTAGTTTCTTAACAATAGTTACTACTGTGTAACTGCTTATAAAGTAAAAATAAATAAATGGTGAAGGGATCCACCAGGGTGATATTTTAGGAGGCTCCAGAACACCCTTACTCTCAGACACAATGAATGCACATCTACACAGAGAGCTCCTACCTCTGTAAGAAAGTCAGAAAATATCTGAGCAACACAGACACCTGCACACTGTGCAAATGAGAAAATGCCCACATCAAAATGAATAGGCTGGGGCCTCCCTGGTGGCGCAAGGGTTAAGATGAAGCACTGCAAAGCTAGCCGCAGCCACTAAAGCACAAGTTCGATCCCTGGCCAGGGAGGTGACCCACATGGCACAGCAGACCTCTCCTGACTCTCCCGCCGCTCCCCTCAGCAGTGGATTTCAGTCAATCCACCTGTTCTGTTCCCTACTCTGTCTCTGGTCAATCCACTCACCCCCCACAACTCTGGCCTATACCCCAGTTCTTTAATGCATAAATAATTAAGTATTTAAAAAAAATGAATAGGCTGTCTAAGAGACATTCTCACCACACACCCACCCCCAGAATAGCGCCATACTGTAAAGGTGGCAACTCCCAACCCTTAGCTTCTCCCTCAGGAGCAAAGCATTTGGAGTCTACATTTAGTGCCCCAACTTAAAATTTCCACTTAAGGAATATGCCCCCATGACACCTAGCTCTGAAAACCAAGAAAGTTTCTTTCTACCCATGAGGACCACAAATTATAGCAAACAAAGGAGCAGTTGTTAACAGGTTTACAAGCACTTATCACGGCTATCCCCTGTAGGGGAGAAAAAGCAATTTTCTGTCCACCTTTCTAGGTTCTTGATGAGACATCCTCCTACAATAAAAGACATATTAAATGGAGAGAATCAAACAAAAGTTTAATAAGATTGTGGAAGAAAATATCAGAAAATCAGCAGCCTTGGGCACAGAAAGAGTCTACAGAGATGTGAGTCAACCTCAAAGAAAGCAATTTGGCTTCAAAGACATCATGTGGTTTGCCCTCCCTCCAGAGACTCAGTATCCTTATTGCTGCCACCCACCCCCACCCCCAGCCCAAGATAAACTATAGAAAGTTCTTCCTGACCTACAAGTCCACAAAAGGACTTCCTTTAAGATAAAGATATTATGACCGAGTTCTTGCATGTCTTACACATAGATTGTATCTGACACAGAGATAATGACCCTCTACATGTATACATGGTAACCCCTCACCTTTTCACTTAAGAATATTATAAAATTACCAGATACCCACTTTGAAAACAAACACTTTACTACTCAATAATTAATGTGATTTTTCTGTTATGCTCAACCTGCCTTCCACAATGTATATAAGTTGTAACTTACCTCTAGAGGGCAGGGACAGCTGGCCAGAACTCTCTTCCTCCACTGCAACCATAGCCAATGCTCAACTTTAACTGAAAATAAAGCTCTTTTATTCATCTTTTCTTGTCAGAGCAGCAATTATTTCAGTCAACATCATGTGTATTTCCTGTATACATGGGAGATATGCAAGAAAGCTGAGTAACTCACTAAAATGCTCAAAGTCACCCTCTTAAATACCACCTTCACCTAAAGACAAAAGATGGCAAGGGGAAGATTGAGAAGTGAGGAAGGTCAATTATAGAAGGTTATCAGGAAAAGCACAGCACAAACGGTATGGTTTTTACACAGGAGTTAAGTCATTGTCTTCTTCATTGATAATGTTTCTAGAAACTTGTCATTCTCCACTTCCTGGTATAGAGAGGAAGACACACTTACAAATGGTGATTTTCCTCTTACTTATTTATATATTAAAGATTTATTTTATTTATTTATGCATAGAAGAACTGGGGTGTAGGCCAGAGGAGTGGGGGGGGGTGAGGTTTCACTGGAGACAGAGTGGGGAGCAGAACAGGCAAATCTACTGAAATACACTGCTGACAGGAGCAGCAGGCCAGACCAGAGAGGTCTGCTGTGCCATGTGGGTCACTTCCCTGGCCTGGGATTGAACTTGAGCTGCAGTGGCTGCAGATAGCTTTATAGTGCTGCGACTTAACCCCTTGCACCACCATGGAGGTCCAAAGAAGCAGTTCTTAGCTGGCTGTCACCTTAGGGCTGAACGCAGAGGGTGCAGACATTAAGTTCTTCTCACAGTCTTTCCCAAAATGGGGTCCTTATATATACTTTAAAGCTACCACTAGAGGCTCAGGTTTCTAATTAACACACAACCAGGGGCTGGTTTTGATCCTGCCAGTCACTTAGAACTCAAGCACACACCTCCCCTGCCTTCTCCCTACAGTACGTTCAAAGCCATCAGTAACTCCCTGGAAGGAGGCTGTATACACAGCTTCACCCCAGCTTTTGCAGTTGATGCCCAAGGGATGAATTCCCAGATTGCCTGGTTCTGATAGCCAATGGGGCTTCTATTCATGAGTCCCATAGGACTGTAGCAAGTAGAGAAACAATTCTTAGCAGGGAATAATCTTGGCACCTATCTCCCCAAAGCACAGAGTGGAAGAAATCTGCAAAAAAAGAAAAAAAAAGTCATCTTCCAGTCTTTCTTTGAAAGGGATCTATTTGCGTACTTCAAAAGCTGCTGCCTGAGGGTCAGACTTCTAATTTATTTTAGCACACAGTTATGGAGTGGCTACACCCTCCCTGCAGACCAGGGAAGCTGGTAGGGCTTGCATTCATCAGTTCCATGAAACTGCAGCAAACAAAAATGCCGTTCTTAATGGGTGCACAAGCACATCCTCCAGCCCCCACCTACCCCCACTTACTCCCAAGACGCTACACCCAGGCCCCAGGGCAGAAGGAGGAGGCAAAATGTCCACCTCTCAGTTTCTCCCTTGTAGGCACTTTACCTAATTTCCCAGCTGCTGCCTGAGGGTTTGACTTCAATCTGCTAATGTAGGTGCCGAGTGTGATCCTCCCCTTTGAGACACTGACGGATTTGGGGATACCCTCATCTATTGGGAACCACTGAAACAGAGCAAATTTCACAAACCTGCCAAAATGAGTTAGTGGAAGCTCGAACTTCAAAGACTGAAGTGAGCTCCCAAAGACCTCAGTAAGGAACGACCGAAATGCAGAGTGAAGTAAGGAAGTTAGGAATTTATTAAGGGAAGGAGAGTAGAGTACAGCTCCCACAGGGAAGAGGGTCTCCAGTGAGATATCCAAGAGGTAGTTTCTTAGGCCACTTTATTTATTTATTATATATTCTTTTTAGGTGGGCTTTAGACTTCCTGCTGAGTCAGGCACTGCTAAGTCTCTTGCTTCATTTCCAGCTTTGGTTTTTTCTCATCATTATCCTTCTCCTTGGTCAGCAGAAGTTTTCCTCTCTTACCGAATTTGGTTTGGGGTCTCCAGCTTGTGGAAACCTACTGGGTGCTTATCTTACTACCCAGCTCGCCACTCAGAACAAAAAGGTGACTTGAGGATCCTCCCTGGTGGCACATGGGGTTAAGTCGCAGCACTGTGAAGCTATCCACAGCCACTGCATGAGTTCAATCCTGGCCAAGGAGGTGACCCACCTGGCACAGCAGACCTCTCCTGCTCTCTGCCTGTTCTGCTCTCCACTCTGTCTCTGGTGAATCCTCTCACCCCCACACCTCTGGCCTGTACCCCAGCTCTTGTATACATAAATAAATAAGTCTTAAAAAAAAATAGGTGACTTGGAACAATTGCAAAGACTAGAGAGACGACCAGAAGCTTGGGCTGGGCAGATTTATAGGCTCTTCTACATAAGGCTGTTGAAGTTGCCCAGGGCTGGCCTCTTGGGCTGAGTGCAAACCACACTGCTTTCTGTCATTTGGAAGTGGGGGTGAGCAGCACAGCCAAGGGCCAAAATCTGCTTCCGAAGTCTGGACAGGACACTGGATAAAGTGCCACAGTCTGAATTCCACCCTTGAAGTCCTGAGCAAGGGGCTGCTGGGAAGGTGACACAGCAGAATGTCCATTTGGGGTAGAGACTTTAAAAAGGGGGTGAAGGGCCGGTGGTGCAGCGGTTGAGCGCTGGGTTGCGAAGCTGCCCGCGGCCTCTGCGGCGCCGGTTCGATCCCCGGCTGCTCCCCGGCCACCGGAGGAGGGTCCCACATGGCGCGCAGACCTCTCCTGCCGCCCGCTGCTCCCCTCAGCATTGTACTTCGGTCCTTCTGCCTGCTCTGCTCCCTGCTCTGGCTCTGGTGAATTCTCTCACCCTCCCGTGCTTCTGACTGTACCCAGTGCATGTATAAACAAAACAAACAAACAAACCTGCAAACAAATAAATAAAGCATGCCTCTATTAAAAAAAAAAAAAAGAATAAAAAGGGGGTGAAGGGAGTGGCTTGTTGTTTTCCATTGGACCACTGGGCAGTGGATCTTAACCCCAACTCACCCCTATAGGGGGTGTCCCTTACCTCAGCAGTAGTAGACTCCCTTGTACCCTGCTAGTTGCTGCAGCTGCAAGTCCACCTCACGTCACCTAACTTGATCTTCTCCCTCTCCCTCTACCTTGTTGGTTAGAATAAATAGTGTTTTGTTTTGGTTTTGGGTTTGGGTTTTTTGTTGTTTTGTTATTTTTTTGCTGCACCAAAATCTTTTGTTTGCATTTGTGGTGTTGGGTGGCTAGGCCCAGAACTGGTAAGCAAGGTGATTTTTTTTTTCATGTTTTTTGCTTGATAAAAAGACCACTCTCAAGACTGAGAGAGCTGGCTGTTACAGTAATGTTCGGAGTCAAAAAAAAAAAATGAAGAAACAGATAAATATGTCTCTAAAAAAGAACCTAACGTCCAGAAACAGATCTTAATGAAATAGAGAGAAGCAACTTACCTGATAAGTTATTTAACTGTTCAAATGTGTAAGGGGACAAGTTATTTGCAACAGCATCATTCTTAAATGATATTCTATGTAACTTGTTAAGGGTGGTGAGAAGGAAGTTTTTATAAACAGAGGAAATGAGACCACAGATGCCAGAGAGACAAGAATAAAAGTCACATTTGGAAAAATGAAATAGTTCACAATGGGAGTGACCGGAGAGTAAGCAACAAGAGATGAGGCTGAGAAATTGCAATCCTGAGAAACGAGAAGAAAAAGGAAGTAATCTTGCTCCCTGAGTTCAAATTATACTAAAACGCAATTATTATCAAAACAGTATAATATTGGGGCAAAAAAACAGAAACACAGACCAACAGAATAGAACTGAGAGTTCCTAAATAAACTACCACATATTTACATATTTGACCAATTAATCTTTGATAAAGAAGCAAAGACCATACAATAGAGAAAGGAAAGCTTCTTGAGCAAATGGTGACCTCTTGAACACATAGTGACTATTAAAATACAAAAAAATGTGGTCCTCAATTCTTACAATTTACATGAGATTGGCAGAGAACTGGCATAACAAATACACAGGAAGGCATGATAGAAACATAAGGATATGTGAATGATGCTAAGCATACATATACATCAGAACTTCAATAGATTGAGTCATCTTTTGTTTAACTATAGAAAAACTTAAAATAGAATATAAACAAGGTTTATAGGAATATGATGTTTGGCTTGTGATGTTTCTCCTTCCAACCCCCAGGAGAAATGGAAAATTGATTCGGTTTCTGTAAAGTTTTGTGTGATTGTTTAAAGTCTCTTCTCATAATTCATGTGTTCAAGGTAAATTTTTTATAGAAGCAATATATCATATTTGTGACACTTTGGATACATTGACATACAGTGTGCAATTTCTCCCTATGGTCACTGTTGATTTCGTTTTGTATATTATATTCAGCTTTAAGGATTTTGTTATTTCACAGGCAAGGAATGGGGAAGTAAGATTTACTGAGGCAGAAGTCTCAATTAAACTATAGACCTAGAGTAGAGTAGACTTTATTATAATTCCCATTTTATAGATGAAGGAAGTTGAGTCTTAGAAGAGTCAGGTAATTTGCTTAAGGTTACAAGGAAATCTAACTCTAACTCTATTGTAGGTTACAATGTTGTCTCTTCCTTTTGTCATTCATTTTTTTAAATGTTGTCAATGAAGTACTGGCAAGATTCCCACCTTTTCCAGCTAATAGATTTCTGATATTATTTCATCATTCAAATGCTGTCTTAAATGCCTATTAAAAGTCTTTGCATGTGAATACTGCTCTGAAAGAAAATGAACTTCAGAGTTCTCCACCTGATGACACTCAGCAACTAGGATAATTATTATTGTTGCCTCCACCATCATTGCTGTTACTATCACAATGGCAGTTTACTCAAACACTAATAAAACATTACAAAAAGACCTTCCCAATTAAAAAAAATGGCCACAGTCACTCTTACATAGAAGAAAATGTACAGTTTATGTTCTGTAATTTCAGTGGTCCAAGAGGCATGTTATTACTCAACTATCACTCCCAACTCACACGTATATTTGCTAATGTTTAAATCTCTATTAATTTTAATGTTTAAAATTCTACAATCGGGAGTAAAGTCTTTCCCTTCATAAGAGAAAAAGATTCAAGAACATATACCTTGTGGAAGAGAGAAACACAGTGAATGAAAGGGACTCCAAGATTAAAATTAAGTAGACCTGGAAGGTAGAGAACAGGTTGAGAATAGAAGTCACTTTATGACCAAGTGTCAGCAGTCAAAGGCTGTCAAAAGAGGAGGGGCAAGTGGGAGGCAGAAATGGCCAACATGTGCAGCTTCATATCTTTGCCTTAAGAAAAAATTCCTGAAATTATGCTCAGTGAAATAAGCCAGAAGGAAAAAGAAAAATATCAGATGGTTTCACTTATAGCAAGAATAGAGGGGAACCAAATAAGACATCAGTGTAAAAAAATAATAACAGTACAAAACATAACAAAGCAAAAACAGACAATTATAAATCAGAGACATCCTGCAGAGGGGGAGGAGGGAGAGGGATCAGAGGGAGGGAGGGAGGAGAACAGGAGACTGTGGTGATGGTGCACGGGTGCATTGGGGAAGGAAATTCTATGGGGACTACACCTGAGGCGGTGGGGGGAAGCAAATATTGTTTAAAAATGAACAATGATGTAAAAAATAAAAAATTAAAATAAAAAAAATAAATTTCAAATTAAAAAAAGAAAAAATTCCTTAGAATGTCAAGATGCCTGTATCACTTCTTTGCACATTTTGTAAAAGTGAAGGTAATATTTCTCTTTAATCATGAACTACAGTTATTGCTTCCTTTAGATACTTGTCTCTGGTTTCTAGCTCTAGATTTATTATGCAGTTCCTTGCTTGTTGATAAGTGCTTCAGCTTGTTTATCATTATTGGTAGTTTTAAATTATGAATCCCTTGAGGTGAGCATCTAACTACCTTGCTTACCATAACAGAATACTATCGACACATGTCTGCTAAAAAAATAATAAATATCACTTATATTTGTCCTTTTATTACCTCCTATAGATACTTCAAAGTTTGGGACTGTAATGCTACCATTTTATTTTATTTTTTTTTTTTTTTTAATAAATTTTATTGTTATATTCCCCATACAATTTCAGCCCCCCCATTCTGACCCCAATCCCTCCCCTCCCACCCCCGCCCCCCTAAAAGTGTCTCTGGTTCATAGTTTTTTGTTGATTTTGATTTTCACTTTCTTGTAGTTATTCATTTTCCTGGTCCTTATTTAAGTTTTCTAGATTCCTGCTATGAGTGAGACCATCCGGTATTTTTCTTTTTCTTTTTGGCTTATTTCGCTGAGCATGATCCCTTCCAGCGCCATCCATGTTGCTGCAAATTGCATGTGTTTATCTTTTTTGAATGCTGAGTAATATTCCATGGTATATATGTACCACATCTTCTTGATCCAGTCATCTATTTTTGGGCATTTGGGTTGTTTCCAAAGCTTAGCTATTGTAAATAGTGCTGCTATAAACATAGGGGTGCAGGTGTTCTTTGGAATGGATGTTTCTGTGTCCTTTGGGTAAATACCTAGGAGTGGAATTGCTGGATCATATGGAAGCTCTATGTTTAGTAGGTCCAGAAATCTCCATACAGCTTTCCACAGTGGTTGGACCAGTTTGCACTCCCACCAACAGTGCAGAAGAGTTCCTTTTTCTCCACACCCTCGCCAACATTTGTTGTTGCTAGTTTTTTTAATATGTGCCATTCTCACTGGTGTAAGATGGTATCTCATGGTAGTTTTGATTTGCATTTCCCTGATGACAAGTGATGTTGAACATTTTTTCATATGCCTGTTGGCCATTTGCATTTCCTCTTCAGAGAAGTTTCTTTTAAGCTCTTCTGCCCATTTTTTGACTGGATTATTTTCTTTGTTGTTGTTGAGTCTCATCAGTTCTTTGCAGATTTTTGTGATCAGTCCTTTATCATTAGTGTTGGGTGCAAAAATGTTCTCCCAGTTGGTGGGGTTTCTCTTTGTTTTTGTTATTGTCTCTTTTGCTGTGCAAAAGCTCTTTAATTTGATGTAGTCCCAGCTGTTTATCTTTGCCTTCACTATCACTGCTTTGGGTGATGTGTCTGTAAAGATGTCTTTGATGTGCAAATCACGTAGTGTTTCGCCTATATTTCCTTCTATGTATTTTATGGTTTTAGGTCTTATGTCTAGTTCTTTAATCCATTTTGAGTTGATTTTTGTGTATGGTGTGAGGTGGTGGTCAAGCTTCATTCTTTTGCATGTAGCGACCCAGTTTTCCCAGCACCATTTATTGAACAAACTTTCTTTGCTCCAATGCATATTCTTTGCTCCTTTGTCAAAGATTAGTTGACCATAAATCTGTGGGTTTATTTCTGGATTTTCTATTCGATTCCATTGGTTTGTATGTCTGTTCTTGTTCCAATACCATGCAGTTTTGATGATTATGGCTTTGTAGTATAGTTTGAAGTCTGGGAGTCTGATGCCTCCATTCCCTTCTTTTTTTTTCAGGAGAGCTTTGGCTATTCGGGGTTTTTGGTGATTCCATATGAATTTCATCAATAATTGTTCTATTTCTTTGAAGAATGACATTGAAATTTTGATTGGAATAGCATTGAATCTGAATATTGCTTTTGGTAGGATGGCCATTTTAATAATGTTTATTCTTCCAATCCATGAGCAGGGGATGTCTCTCCATTTCTTTGTGTCTTCTTCTATTTCTTTTAACAGTGTTTTATAGTTTTCTTTGTATAGGTCCTTTACCTCTTTTGTTAGATTTATTCCCAAATATTTGATTTTTTTTGTTTCAATAACAAAAGGGATGGTCTTTTTGATTTCTTCTTCTTCAGATTTATTGTTTGTGTATAGGAAGGCTACTGACTTTTGCGTGTTGATTTTGTATCCTGCCACTTTACTGAACTGATTGATGAGTTGAATTAGCTTTTCTGTGGAGTTTTTGGGGTTCTCTATGTATAATATCATATCGTCTGCAAATAGTGATAGTTTGACTTCTTCTTTTCCTATTTGGATTCCTTGGATGTCTTTCTCTTGTCTTATTGCCCTGGCTAGGACTTCCAGTATTATATTGAAAAGCAATGGTGAGAGTGGACATCCTTGTCTTGTTCCAGATCTTAATGGAATTGCTTTCAGCTTTTCACCATTGAGAATGATACTGGCTGTTGGCTTGTCATAGATGGCCTTTATGATGTTGAGGTATGTTCCTTGTATCCCCAGAATTTCAAGGGCTTTTATCATGAATGGGTGTTGCACTTTGTCGAAAGCTTTCTCAGCATCTATTGATATTATCATATGGTTTTTATATTTCTTTTTGTTGATGTGTTGGATAACGTTGATTGATTTTCGGATGTTAAACCATCCTTGTGCCCCTGGAATGAATCCAACTTGGTCGTGGTGGATTATCTTATGGATACATTGTTGGATTCTGATAGCTAAAATTTTATTGAGGATTTTTGCATCAGTGTTCATTAGGGAGATTGGCCTGTAGTTTTCCTTTTTTGTGTTGTCCTTGTTCGGTTTTGGTATTAGTGTAATGTTGGCTTCATAAAACGTGTTTGGTATTGTCCCTTCCTTCTCAATTTTTTGGAAGAGTTTGTGAAGGATAGGCACTAATTCGTCTCTGAATGTTTGGTAGAATTCATTTGTAAATCCATCAGGTCCTGGGCTTTTGTTTTGGGGAGGTTTTTATTACCATTTCAATTTCGCTGCTTGTAATTGGTCTGTTTAGGTGTTCTATTTCTTCTTTATCTAGCTTTGGGTGATTGTAGAGTTGTAGGAATTTGTCCATCTCCTCTAGATTGTTAAACTTGTTTCCATATAACTGTTCATAGTAGTTACTGATTATTCTTTTGATTTCTGCTGTGTCCGTTGTGATTTCTCCTCTTTCATTGATGATCCTATTTATTTGTGCTTTCTCCCTTTTTTCCTTTGTGAGCCTGGCTAGGGGTTTGTCTATTTTATTGATTTTTTCAAAAAACCAGCTCTTGGTTTCATTGATCTTTTGGATTGTTTTTTTAGTTTCAATTTCATTTATTTCTGCTTTGGTTTTTATTATTTCTTTTCTTCTACTGGTTTTGGGGTTTTTTTGTTGTTCTTTTTCTAGATCTTTGAGCTTCGAGATGAGGTTGTTTCTTTGCGTTCTTTCTTGTTTCTTGATGTGAGCTTCTATTGCTATATATTTTCCTCTTATTACTGCTTTTGCTGCATCCCATACATTTAGGATATTAGTGTCCTCCTTGTCGTTCAATTCAAAAAATTTTTTAATTTCTTCTTTGATCTCCTCATTAGTCCAATGGTCTTCCAGTAGTGTGGTTTTTAATCTCCATGAGGTAGGAAAGTTCCTTGCCTTCTTTTTATGGTTTATTTCTAGTTTGATGCCTTCATGGTCAGAAAAGATGGTTGATATGATTTCAATCTTGGTGTATCTGTTGATGTTTGTCTTGTGCCCCAGTATGTGATCGATCCTGGAGAATGATCCGTGTGCGCTTGAGAAAAATGTGTACTCTGTTTTTTGGGGGTTTAGTGTTCTATAGATGTCTGTTAAGCCTAATTGCTCTAGGTCCTTATTTAGAGCTTTGGTTTCTTTACTTATTTTTTGTCTTGTTGATCTATCCATTGTTGATAGTGGTGTGTTGAAGTCTCCCACTACGTATGTGTTTTCTCTGATGTCTGTTTTCAGAGAGGACAACAGTTGTCTGATATATTTTGGTGCTCCTTCGTTTGGTGAGTATATGTTAATGAGTGTTATTTCTTCTTGAAGTATTGTCCCCTTGATCATAATGTAGTGACCATTGGGGTCTCTTTTTATCTTTTTGAGTTTGAAATCTGTTTTATCTGATATAAGTATAGCTGTTCCTGCTTTCTTTTTTGGTCCATTTGCTTGTAGGATTGTTTTCCATCCTTTAACTTTGAGCCTATTTTTATCTTTTGTAGCTAAATGTGTTTCCTGGAGACAGCAAAAGGTTGGGTTTTGTTTCTTAATCCAGGCTGCAACTCTGTGTCTTTTTATTGAAGAGTTTAGTCCATTTACATTTAGAGTTAATATTGATATGTTAACATCTGTATTTGCCATTGTGTTTGTCTTTCCTTTGATTTTATTTATTTATTCTTTTAATAACTTTTTTTTTTTTTTTGGCCTTCTTTCATTGTTATTCGTCCCTCTGAGGTTCTGGCTTTAGGACTCCTTGTAGTATTTTTTGGAGTGGGGGTTTAGTTGCAATGAAATTCCGGAGTTTCTGTTTGTCTGGGAAGGTCCATATTCTTTCTTCAAAGAGGAAGGAGAGCTTTGCGGGATAGAGTATTCTTGGTTGGCATCTGTTTTCTTGGAGTCTGTTGACTATGTCCCTCCACTCTCTCCTTGCCCGTAGTGTTTCTTCGGAGAAGTCTGATGTCAGCCTGATTGGTTTTCCTTTGAATGTTATCTGTTTCTTCCCTCTTGCCAGCTTCATTATTTTTTCCTTGTCCTGGATTCTTGGGAGCTTTACTATTATGTGTCTTGCTGTATTTTTCCTTTCGTCGTGGAAGTTTGGTGTTCTTCTTGCTTCTTGTATATCAATTTTCAGCTCCTTCTTCACATTTGGGAAGTTCTCTTCAATTATCTCTTTGAATATTTTCTCTGTTCCTACATCTCTCTCCTCTCCTTCTGGTATTCCTATAACTCTTATATTTCCTTTCCTCATGGAGTCCGATAGTTCCCGAAGTCTTTCTTCGTTCTTTTTCCTTCGTACTTCTCTTTCCTTCTCTGTTTTGGTTCTTTTTATTTCTGTGTCTTCAAGATTACTTATTCGTTCTTCCATTTCATCTATTCTGCTTTCATTGCTTTTCCCAGAATTCTTTAGTTCTTCCATTAATTCTTTGATCTCCTGCATTTCTTTTACTTCCCTCTTTAGGGACTCAATTTCTTTCTTCTGACCATTGTTTTCCCTCTCTAGGGACTCAATTGCATTCTTCTGATCATTGATTATTTTTCCCTTATCATTGTTTTCCTTTATGACTTCTGTCAGTTTTTTAATCACGGCAATTTTAAATTCTCTTTCTGGAAGGCTCAGAAATTCTTCCAAGTTATTGTCTTTGCAATCTGGGGGCTGGCTTTCTTTTTGTGGTGTGCTTTTTCTCTGGAGAGTTGCTAGGTTGCGTGTGGTTCTTCTCCTCCCTACTGTCTGTTTTCTAATTTGCCGTATGCGTTGGGACACTGTGTTGTTGGGACTGGCCGGCATCTTGGGTGGGCTTCTCTGTTCCCCTCTGGTTCTTCCAGGAGTCATCTGTCAGTTTCAAGCAGCCTTTAATGGAGAAAGGTCCCTGTTCTAAAATGCCGATGTGGGGACACACTCCCCTGTGCGCCTGGTCTGCCCCGGCGGTGGGTTCCTGCTCCCCTCTGGGCTTGGACTGCAGGCCAGAGGGGGTCTGGCGTGGGCGAACTTCCCCCGCTCACCTCTGGCTCCTGAGGAAGCCTTCGGCAGGTAGTCTTTACTGAAGAAATGTCCCTGTTCTAAAATGGTGATGTGGGACACACTCCCTGCGCGTCTGGTCTCAGGCACACTCTTCTGCGCGCCTGGTCTGCCCCGGCTGTGGGTGCTCGCTCTCCCTGTGGGCTCAGACTACTTGTTCGGAAGGAGCCAGGTGTGGGCTAACTCCCCAGCTGGCCACTAGCTCCTTCAGTAGCCTATGCTGGGGTCAAGTCGCTAGGTGGCGCCAGAGATCTCTCCTAGAGCCCTTGGGGAGCTGATTTTCCACCCCGTGGGACAGGGAGCAGAGCGGGGATGGTAGGGTACACCTCAACGGCTTTGGGGTGCTGTGTCTGCCTTGTGCCCCACCGTCGTGGGGAACCCACGCCCCTAATTTCGTGCCCCGGGTCTCAGTTCCAAAGCCCTCAGTTCCAGGACGCGGGCTGTAGCCCAGATCAGTGGCGCGGGAATGGCGCCTTTTGAATCCCGCTCCCCTGCCTGGGCGCCTTGTTCCTGCTCACTCCGGGAGGGCCTGTCTCCCCGCAAGCCTAGGTCGCAGGCGCGGGGACCTGGGCAGCTGCGATCCGGTCTGGATCCGCGCCACTTTCCGCGCAAGCTTACCGGGCGGCCGGGGCTGTGTGCTGGTGCTGGTCTCCTCCTGAGGGGCGGGGCTCTCTTTAATGGCGCCTGGAGCTCACCTCCGCGGCGGATCCTGCAGGGTTCGCCTCAGCTCCCGTTCACGGGGTGTGGTGGCTGCAATAGTTCCTTTCCACTCACAGTCCCGCTTGCTGTGTCCGTTTTTCTTGTTGGCCGTTTTGGTTTGTTGTTTCCTCCTCTCTGCCGGTCGGAGAGTGCCGACTTTGTGGGCGGGGGAGGGGAGCAGGGTTCTGCGCTTCCCTCCCTTCTTGTCCTCTTTTATGGCAACTTTCTTCTTCGGGCAGTTTGCTGGAGTCGTCCGTTTATCTTCCGTGTCCCAGTTCTCACTGGGACCTGCCGCTTTTCCTCCCTATTAACTTTTTTTAATGGGAGATCTTACTCGCAGCGTCTCCTCGCCGCCATGTTGCTCCGCCCAAATCAATGCTACCATTTTAGTTTGCTGCAAATAAAGCTACTCTAAACCCAAGATGAAGAGGAAAAAACCCAAGAGTAAAGAGGGTAAGGAAGAGTCCAGATGGACAGAATAAGTGTTACTTTGACCCAAATTTCTTCTAAATATGCAATATAGGATTTAAAAAAATTATCTCTTGAACTGATAAAAGTATGAACTTTATCTAAAGATTTTTCTATTTCTAGAATCTTTGATGCTCACACACTGTATTTCTTTCTGGATAGTGAACACTTTTATTTATCCTGTTGACATTCCCTTCCTAGTGATTAATAAAAAACTTTCATTTGAAGTGACGCTGAATGAAAAACATCCAAATATTATAATAAATGATTTTATATCAGAATGTATCAAAATGGAATTTATATATTTTTAATGTGAAAGATACCTTGATAGAATATCCATAGATTTCTGACAAAGTACTGGAACTGTCTTCATTTGTCTTGGTCAGAAGACCTCAATTCCCAGAGCTGATTAAATAGAGAAAGATTTATTTGAAAACTTGATAAAGCAGGGTGTCCCTGGTGGCACAAGGGGTTGGGCCCAGCTCTGTAAAGCTACCCGCAGCTTCCACAGCCAAGTTCGATTCACGGCTGGCCAGGGAGCTACTAACATGGCACAGAAGCCCACTCCTGTCTCATCCGCTGCTCCCCTCAGTAGTGTATTTCAATCAGTCTGCCTGTTCTGTTCCCCTCTCTGTCACTGGTGGATCCTCTCACCTCCCTCATCTCTGGTCTGTACCCCAGTTCTTAAAAAAAATCCAATTAAAAAAAAAAAGCTTGATAAAGCAGAGTGCTATCTTGTTTAGGCTTTTTTTTTTTTTTTTTTTTTTTTTTTTTTGGATGCTATAATTTTTTTCCAGGCACATGATTTTGTAGTGATCCTAAATAGGGCTGCCAAGGGAAATTCAAGTAGAATACATAGAATATAATAAGCCCATATAATCACCCTGTTTCAAAGAATATTGGCAATCTTCCTCTTCTATTTTCATTTCCCTCCAACCTTTTGCTTCTCCCACTTTTCCTTTCCTATATCCTCTCTCAAGTTAGTACCAGGAATCAGTATTGAAAGTAATCAGGAGGAACACCTGATGGAGAACATGTGACTGGGCAGGTTAAGGTGGTTTATGTGACATATGAAAGTCTCAAGGGTTTCAGTTCAATCCTATGTGGCTTAGTATGTCCTAGAGGAGGGGGACTCGGATAATTTTTCAATGGCCATTTTATTGTCAATTTGATCTAGTTTAAGTTAGTCAAATGTTGAGTAACGATGGGGAAATGTCTCATGGCTTCAGATTAAATATAATACCTGATTTTTTCCTTTCCCTATTTTTTGCTATTTTTTAAAATCAGAAATCATCCTGTTGATATTTCAGAACACAGATTATAACTTAACCTATAAAACAATAGAAAAAAATCAGAGTTCAAATACTTTAATAAAATACCAATTAATTTAACTGAATTTAAATTCTCCTGCAATAAGTACAATCTTTGGTAAGAAGAGGGGGAACTGAAATTGTGAATCTTATATATTAGCATGCAACTCACAGGAATTACTAACATGACACAGGAAGTATAACATACTAAAGCTAATAAAAAGTATTTTTTGATCAAGAATCAGGTGAAAAATAAAAACTATTAGAAAAAAGATAAAATACATCAGGTCATTTGGGCCATCTAAGAAATAAATCACTTTGGGAGGAAAACATTCTATTAAGACACTACAAAATAAGTTCATGAATTGAACAGCTGTGCTTTACTTCTAAAAGACTCCATGGGGAATTGATTAGTATGCATCACATCTAAAAGCCTGAAGTTTAATTATACACAATTATTAAAAAAGAAACTTGTGTTTCTCTTCCTTTCAATGAGAGAGAAAATTAAGTGCTTAACTGGATACCTTTCACAAACTGAGTTGGGAACATCTTTTCTTTTGCAACCATAGACTCTGCTCATATTAATCTCTATATAAGGAGAGAAAACTCATTGTGTGAATATATTATAGAATAGAAAGTAATCTATAACTTTACCTGGGTTTCACCCACATAGTTATCACTATGTCTCCATGTTGCTGAAACTTTAGACAGGTCAGAAACTCACAGTAGATATGAAAAGTAGATGAAGTTCATTTTATATTTCCCTTGGCATCAAGGACAGAATCTAAAATATCAAGACCACAATATTAAAATTCCGTACTCATCAGAATTAAAACATATGAATGAGAGATGGTTCCATGCTTCCAAAAGTTGACAAGAAGAAAAGTAAACCCTGATAAGTAGAACTGTCCAAGGTCCTGACTCCATTCAGCACATTTGTCCTCTCTGTCTCCATGTTTTAAACATTTATCAAGACCTTCTTACAGAGTCTGAAGTTTAAAAATCATAGTAAATTGTGACTTTCTCTTCCTTCAACCTCCAAACATATAAATAGGATAAGGACTCTGGAACTCTCTTCTCAGTTTAAGGGAAAGTTTGATGACCCTGGAGAGATTTAAGAACATTTTTTTTCTGAAGACAGAGTAATCTATTTTTATTCCAAATTTATTTCCAAATTAGACTTCTTGGTCATAATATATATCAGTTATTTGATACTTTTGTGCCCTGATGACTTCAAAAACTAGGTATTAAATGATGAGGAGATACAACACATTCATGGAGTCAAGGTCAATGTACAAAGACCAATATAGTCATGGTATCACACATACATTCCCACTATAGAGAAAATACTGCTAATAGTGAAAAAACAGCTGGATATTAACATAGTACAGTCTGGCACCAGGAGGTGTTACTATGATATTTTCTATTTTAAAAAAACAGGAGAGACCTAAGAAAATGTTCTGAAATTCTTTGGCAGGTGAGAATATCAAATTGTTTAATGTGATTTAATATCTATCATTTGCACATTTATCTATTTCTTTCTCTTAAAGTCATAAATTCTCAAAAACTCCTTTCATTTGTTTAATAAATATGATGGTTTATTATCAGACATCATTATTTTTACTCTGGAGATTTAGATCATTGAAAATAATATCAAATCACATGGTTAATTTTCCAAATCCTGTTTTCAAAATTGAGTAAATTTATTCTTAAATAATGCAACTTCTGACCTGCTTAGTATTCAAAACCAAAAACTGAAATTCTGCCACCCTCTTTGCAGTCTATTGATTTGAGAACTACAGCTGCTGAAATTAAACTTTATTGTTAGCATAGAGCTTTCAGCTGAGGAAGCAATTTCAAATTGGTTTCTTTTCTAGCCCAGCTTAATATTAAGTAAATATGTGCCTGTAAGTGTCTCTAGAAGATTATTACCTAAAGTGGTGCATGCAACTTTGCAGGTGCAGCTCTGAGAAACTAAAATCCACTTTGGTGATGAATCTTACTACCCAATGGACAAACATTAGTTTTGAAACTGAATACACAGTTATCCCCAGAGCTCTAAAGTGATTTCAAATTAGACTTTTCTTCATTAAACATAGTTTTAAATTAAGTTTTCTAGGACATATATATATATATATATATATATATATATATATATATATAGCAATGAAATGACTACCATGCCTGTCTTTGAGGGGTACCCAGTCTAAAGAGAAGATAGAAAAAGAAACAGATACTATAAAGTAACATGTCTATAAAATAGATATTTGCACAGTATAGGATGGGAAAGGCTTGTATATGTTAGGGGAGGATTTTAGGGAATGAAGAAAGCTCCCTAAAGAAAATCAAGTAGAGATTGATGAGAAGTATGTCTTTATTTCTCTAAAATGGTAAGCTTCAATTTCCTGGTTCAAGAAATCATTCTTATTCTCTAAAAATAATAAAATAATGTTCCCCCTGCTGACATAAACACTAACTGCAGTAGGAGAAGTAATAACCCATCATTTTGCAGATATTCTGAAAGACAAGGGGAAAATGATAGAAGAACAATATGAAAAGATATGAATTCTGAATAATAAGATTGGTAAAGATATCACCTATTTTGATCTCAAATCTATAAAGCAGTGAAATTGTGGGAACTAGAAAAGAGAAACACAATGTCTTTTTGTGAAAGCCCTATCTTTTAAAGAATATTATGTCTTTCATAGTTATGCCTTGAAATACGATGAACAAAACCCACAGAAACTTGTATTAGAAATCAATAAAACTTAACTTAGCTTGATATTGTACCCAATTTAAACTCACATCTGAATTCTATCAGAATTCTATCAGACTTCCTTTCTTAATAGAGAAAGCCATGATTACTAGTCTAAGATAAGTTTCTAACCCAAAAAATCTCATGCCAAAGTACCTGCAATGATGCATTTTTGTGTCATAAAAAGATGGGGTTGAGTGTTTTGAATGAAACTATTAGTTAAAGCTACTTTAACAATTGATGGAAAGGAACAAGGAAAGACAGTACAAGGCATACCGTGTATCTACATAACACAAATTGAGTAAATTTGTCATTTTGCCATGTGATTTGAACAAAGGAAAAAAACCTTATCTGGATAATTCAGCTCAAATTGATGTGGGAGTTATAGTTCAGTTCTAGGATACAATACTCAGAAATTAAGCTAAGAAAGGAAAACCATTATGTTGACCACAAACCAAAATGACAAAACTATAAATGAAAATCACGCTCAGGGACACACTTTATCTCCTACAAAGAGTTTATGGGGTAAACTGTAAACATGTTCTTATTTATCTACAACATAACCATCACTATCACCACCACCACCACCACAGCAACTAACATTCACTTAACTTTTACTATGTGCCAGACACCATTCTAAACGATGTACTTTTATTATCTTCTTATGTCTCTGCAACAACTCCATTCATCTAAGTTCTATTCTTGTTTTTCTGTATTTCATAGAATCTAAGACATTATTGACTATGAGACATGCCATTTTTTATATACTGTTATGAAAGTAAAAGGAAATTATGATTTGCTTTCAGCTTAAGCCATATTTAGATGTCATAATTAGAAAGCAAAATAGTGTGCATTTGGGAATCAATGAAATTCAATACTTTGGCCCTTATTTTACACTAGAACAAGCTGAAGCCAGTGAGGTTAAGGTGACTTTCTCAAGGTCAAAGTCAGGCAAGAAAAGAAAATGAAGGAGGCAGGGTATTAATCTAGCAGTCAGCTGCCCCAACCAGGCCCACTTACCATGTTGTTGAAAAACAATGCCCGTCTGTGCCTCAGCCCCCTCATTTCTTTTGAAGCAGGATTTTTAGTTTTGAACTAGATTATTTCGAAGGTCCCTTTCAGCGTTTGCATCTTAGATTCTTTATCTTCACAAACAGGCAGTGGTTTGGAATTTAATGAGAAGAAAACACAGCAGAATTTTATGACCATGAAAATGAGAACAAGTACTGGAAACAAAATCAGACTTTGGGACAGCAAAGCACACTGGAAGCAGTAGTGGCTTTTGAGCTAAAAGAAGCAGTTTCTAACACTGATGGCAGCTCTCCTTTAGCTCTGTGACTCTGGATGAGATGCTTAACATTTTTGAACTGAAGTTTCTTTATCTAAAAATTACAAATATACCTGCTTCAAAGGACTGTGGCAAAGTTGAATTGTTATAGTGAAAGGGGGTCCCTTTGCATGAAATATTAACTCCACAAAGACTAATCGCCCATATTCTCAAAAACATTACCTAAAATGAAAATATCATCTAGAATATGTCACTACATTTTTTTTTTGTTTTGTTTTTTGGGTTATATGTTTTTCTTTTTTCAAATTGTCATATAATGATACTGGAAAATTGAACAGAAAGGGGGAAATAATGCAGTGTCTTACTCAAATATAGACAGCTTAGAACTTAACAGTTGTAGGCATTGCTATCCCTCTATCCATCCACAATTTTTTCTGGTGATAAAGGCATAGGACTCACTCTTTTCCATTTTAAGTCCATGTGCCTTGAGTGGAGTTGACTAAATGCTTAACTCCATGGAGGGCCTGAGACTCAGGATTAGAAAATCAAATATCTCATTAGATGTTATGAGATTTGATCTGGAATGTTTAACTATACTTATTGAGAGGAAACATGTGCTCTTTTCCACTGAACTTGAACCTTGAAACTTGAAGTTGCTCTAGCCATCTTGCCGGCATGGGAGGGTAAGAAATAACACAACGCAGTGGAGAGAGATGGAAAGGCACAGTGTCCTGATGCCATCACTTTAGTCCATGAATCCAGACACGCTGAAGTCATGTATAAAGCCGGTCTTCATTCAGGCTGCTATAAGCAACTACCACAGTCCGGGTGGTTTATGCACAGCAGAAATTTTTTCTCCCAATATTACAGGTTGTAAGTCCAAGATCAGGATGTCAGCATGGCTGGGGTCTGGGGAGGGTTTTCTTCTGTGTTGCAGAGCTGCCTTTGTGCCCTTCTGTGGTGAAGAGGGTTAGAGAATTCTCTGGTCTCCCTTTTATAAAAGCACTGTTCCCATTCATCAGGGCTATCCCCTCTTGACCTGTCAACTGCCCAAAACTTTATTTCTTAATACCATTACCATTATATTGGGTATAAAGATTTTATAACAACATATGAATTGGGGGGGAGGGACACAAATATTCAACCCATTAGTTTTCTATAACTTGAGACCCAAAATATCCTCAATACCCAAAATAAGAAAATGTTATTAAAAAAAAAAGAAAAAGAAAAAGTTATTAGATTTCTTGAAAGAATTTTCCTATTGGGAAGACAGTATCATTAATTCCTTACCCATTTCTCTTCCAAGGACTAAACAAATCCAAGGCTACCACGTATCATTTTGCAAGCTGCCTCATTTGCAACCATCACTGACAGGAAGTCAGGCACAGAAGAGAAATAGCATCTTAGTTCCACTGTGTGGATAACCTGTAATTATATTATTCCTGGATTCACCACTTTTTAGTCTTTCTACAGAGACACACTCATTTAAAAGTCAAAGGCAATTCAAGAGATTGCTTGCATATATTCTTTTCTCTAAAGCTTTTTGGTAAAATTGGCAACTCATAAAATGGCTTGGTATTAGTTCCCTTTTCTCTCATCTTGTGTTGATGAATTGTTGATGTCAAAGTGTTGATGAGGGGGCCAATGCTAGTGAAAAGCAGGGTGCAGGAGAAGGCAGAGAAGCCCTGGTGCCTGTGACAGCTACACAGGGATCAGAAAAAGAACCCAAGGTGGAGGAAACTGCTAGAACAGAAAACAGTTAATGTAGACTTGGAATTAATCCTTTTAAATCAAGATTGCTACAAATCAAATTGCTCCGTGCAATTTGAATTAAATCCAAATGCATGCTCAATCTACATTCCTTTGCCTATCATTGAAGACTCTCCATCATTTGACTGCAAGCTAGTACTCTAGCCTCACTCCTTCCTTCCCACACTAACCAACTGTCTTAGCCAGATCCACCCACACCCTTGTCTTGAACACATCCAGGTGTGTCCCATTGCTGGGAATTTAATCTGTCCATTTCCCCACCTAAAGAAGCTTCCATCTCCTTTCTACTTCCCCAAATTGCACTGAGATTTAATTAATGCGCGTTTGTCTGGTGAAGCTTCTCCTAAATTCCTTAGCCAAAAGGGATTTTCCCTTCCTCTTCACAATTAGCATATTTATCTTCTGTCTTTCATTTGAACTGCACTTTATATACTGGCTTGCACTATTAGCTGTCATTTAATGTATATGAATTTCTTTTCCCCAACTAGATTGTTCCTTCTTTGAGGTCAAGCATGATTGTGCCTTATGCTTCATAATAAACCCAGTAGTACCTAGCAAGGTGATTTGTACAGACTGTTAAAAAAAATAAAATAAAATCCATAGATTGAGGATTGAGATAGAGTAAAATACTTACCTGTTTGTTTTTACTCATAATTTCTCTTGAGACCAGAATTAGTAACAAGGTATCAGATCTGGAAGAGGCAAGAATATGGATGTTTGGGGAGAAATGACCAAGAGATAAACATTAAATGAAAGAGGATGAAGGAGAGACCAGATCAGAAGAGCTGAAATGAAACATGTTCGATAACAGACATGATGTTTATGTAAAAACTTCGTTCCCAAGACTTTCACAACCCAAACCTCTGCAAACCTCAAGTGCGGCAAGATTGACCACAAAGTAGGAAATAGTTCACCCCAAGATGCCCATCCTCTTAATGATACTAAAGCATCTTCTCACAGCTGCAACATGATAAATCCTGAGAAGAGAATAATGATTCATTATGAACAAGAGAAAGTCTGGGGCCAATGTGAGGGAAACCAAACCGAGAGTTCCAGGCACAAGCTCCACGCTTGAGGTGCAAAAAATTGGGCTTAAGCCATGGCTAAGAGACTGGAGGTAGTTTACTTAGCATTTTGGAGATTCTCTCAGCTATGCAATGGCAGGAGGATTACTCTGACAGAATAAGTTAGAACCTGGCTAATACACATTCTCTCCTCTCTTCCTTACTAGTAGAAACTGCATTATTGGGAGCAAAATATGATCAGCTAAAACTACCTTTTTCATCTTTCCTTGTACATGAGGGTGAGATCATGGCTCGGAAATCACTGAACTAGGTTTTTGGTTTTTTTTTTTAATCTCTTTAAAGAAACCTTGGAACTTGAAATCCTTAAAGAGAGATAGGAGATGAATTTACATGTCTGTATTTCTGTTTCCTTTCTTCCTCCTTCTATCTGTAACATAGATGTGATGGTGGGAGCTGTAGAAGTCATCTTTCAACCAGGAGGCACTCATGAGGCTAGAAACCATTCATAAAGTCTGATGTAAACAGCCAAGTTCTCTGATGGCCATCGAGCTAGACTGAGAATATCTTTGTAGTTTTTTAATGTGAGAAAAAAAATAAAGCCTTTTCTTGTTTCCTGTCACTTTAACCAGTGACTAAACGCAATTCTTACTTTACGGAATTGTTATGGAAATTAAATGAGACTATCTATAAAGTCCATATATCTGCTATTATCCTTTTTAAAATACCATTCCACTTTAATGTGAAGTAAATAAGTAATGTTCAGCAATTCTGATGAAAACACTGCCACTTTAGCTTTTTTTTTTTTTACCTTCATGCAAGGTTGACAAGCATTTTTAAATATTATTATTTCATATATCCATATCATGAATAATTGTAAACTTCTCTAATATCTGTCAATTGGCCCTTCTGTTCTAATCAAGCTGTGACCTCACTTCCCCTTCTGTGTGATTTTTTTCCTGTTATTTTCCTCACACTAAAGGTCCTTTCCTGATTCTCTGCCCACCCAATATCCATTCATTCTTCAAAGTCATCTGATTCCTCAGTGTGCAGAAGTCATTCTCCAACAGTGCTGCTCATAGATTCTTCCTTATCTGAGTGTCTGTCTGTCTTACACCAAACTATTCAGTGTTAAGCGATTTCTTTCTTGTTTTGCCTTTTAGTTGTGTAATATGTAGAAGGCTTATCCTCTGCATAAACCATTACTTCTTTGAGAGAAAAGGCCACGTTCTTTAAGGAATATCCAAATGAGATGTCTATATGCAAGACACACAAGCATTTTTGTTGTTTTAAACTCAGCACAACTTGGGGCCTCATCTCCTACCCCCTTATCTCTATTACTGACCAGCCCAGAACTGACACAAAGAAGATACCTAATAAATCCTTGCTTCATAGAACTGAAAACTCTTGCCTTCTTTAGATCATGATGCCAGAATGAAAAACATTCAAATGGTATTCAATCAAAAAATTTCATCTGAAAATTCAAAGTTCTTGCCCAATGAACTTGATGTACTAGAATAAACAAACACAATTGAAAAGAACACACAGCTAGCCAGAGACAAAATGGAAAAATACCAGGCTGGTCATTTCCAAATTCCCTGTTTCCTTCACTGACCAAAGAATTTATTAAATCTAATCAAAGAAGTACTTGAGTTGAATGCCAGTGAGTTCCTTCTTACTTGAGGAGAAAAAGACTGAGCTTGCCATCTTGGAAGGAGCCTCCACGTGCATATTTAAAATGTTCTCTTAGAATGTCTGGCAAAGAACAATTATCATTTCCACCTATCGCTTGTTTAAAGGAGGTATTTTCATTCTAAGTCAGAGATTAAGTATAACATTTAATTTAATTTTCAGTTTTCCACTTCCTTTATAGCTTCGAAACAGAAATTACTTTTATTAAAGTGTGAGCTGAAAGTCAAAACAAAATGTGGTGGCGGTGTTTGAAATTCAAGTGTATAAAAAAAGGGAGTCAAAAGGTAAGAAATTAATTTCCACATCTTGGAGTTGAAGCAAATTGCCAGCAAACTAAAATGTAACTGGTAGTAATACAACAAATATCTTTAAGGAGGTCTCACAAGTGTCTGTTAGTAAAGGTGGAACAGGCAGAGAAATTTCTTTATTTTTGTTATACAATAAAAATGTGTTCCCTATGGGAAATGTATCGATGAAGAAAAAGAAAAAATAATTGTAAATCATTCAAGATCACATCAACCTGGAGAAGATGAGAAACTGCTGACATCTGGGAGCATAACGATTAAAATTATGTATATTGTTAGCAAGATGATAAGTGAGAGCCTTCCAGTTCTCCCACAATTGAGCGTAAGGTCAGTAGAGGATGAAAGGCAGTCTTTATTTCACACTCTAGCCTCCAGTTGCTGGGGCCAGTCTTCTTCCTGCAGGCTTGTCAGGAAGTACCAGCATTACCAGAGAGTAAGATAATAATATACCAGTAATATTGCTTTTAAAAATTTATATGAAATGTATAGCATGTCAAAATTTTTTTAAAGATTTATGTTTTTATGCACACAAGAACAGGGGAGAAAGCCAGACGTGCAGGGGTGGGGGAGTGAGAGGATTCACCAGAGAGAGTGGGGAGCAGAACAGGCAGACTGACTGAAATACACTGCGGAGGTGAGCAGCGGGTGAGACAGGCGAGGTCTGCTGTGCCATGTGGGTCACCTCCCTAGCTGGGGATTGAACTTGTGCTGCAGTGGCTGGTGATAGCTTGATAGCACTATCTAACCTCTGTGTGACCAGGGAGGCCCCCAGCATGTCAAAATTTATGAATCAAGAATTGACCTACCTATAGGGAAAAAAATTAACATATTAACAACTTCATGATCATAGGTGTATTTAAACATGCTTTTCAATATAAATTTATTTACTTTTAATTTAGGCAATATTTGGATACTCCATCAGGTATCTCCACCAAAGTCACCCATAGTCCATTGTGCTTTCTTCCTTCTTTATCCTTACCCCTACCCCAACTTCTCCAACCTTGGTGCTTTAGTTCTATAGTTATCTTTCAAGGGTCAGCTTTTAAGCTTCTTTTGGTTATTTGTTCAAGAAAGAGACAAAAGGGGTCTCTCTGGTTGCACAAAGGGTTAAGTGTTAGCACTATGAAGCTGTCTGCAGCCACAACAGCATGAGTTCAATCCCCGGCCAGGAAGGTGACCCACATGGTGCGGTAGACCTCTCCTGGCTCACCTGCTGCTCCCCTCAGCAGTGATTTCAGTGGATCTGCTTGTTCTGCTTCCCACTCTGTCTCTGGTGAATCCTCTCACACACACCCCATACCTCTGGCTGCACCCCAGCTCTTGCATGCATGAATAAATAAATCTTTAAAAAAAAAAGAAAGAGACAAGAGTTTAACAATAGAAAATTGGAACAACAAAATTAACCAAATAGATTTATACAGAAAGACCATAGCATTAACACTGCTGGATATTCTTTTTAAGGGCATACGAAAGTTTATGGAATTGATTACCAATCCATCACATTTCAAAGAACTTAAATCAAAAAGTGTATATTCTCTGACCAAATTTTGATTCAGTTAGAAATAAAAATCAAGAAAATCCCCATATGTTTGAAATTTTTAAAAACATGTTTCTTAAACAACCATATTGTTAAAAGGAAATCACAAAATATTTTTAACTAAATGACAATAAAAATACCAAGCATATTGGGACACGAAACCAGCACAGTAGAAGAGGGAAATTCACACTTGTATATGCAAATATTAGAAAAGAAAATATGATGGAATATTATTCCAATGGAACATTTTTCAGCCATAAAGAAGTCCTGTGGTGCTGTGGTTGAGTGCTGAGCTGTGAAGCTGCCCGCAGCCTCTGCAGCACTGGTTCAATCCCTGGCCACCGGGCAAGGGTCCCACATGGCATACAGACCTCTCCTGCCACCCGCTGCTCCCCTCAGCAGTGTACTTCATTGGTCTGCCTGTTCTGTTCCCCGCTCTGGCTCTGGTGAATTCTCTCACTCTCCTGTGCTTCTGACTGTACCCAGTGCTTGTATAAATAAATAAATAAATCTTAAAAAAAAAAAAGAAGTCCTGTCATTTGTGACAACATGGATGAACCTTGAGGACATTATGCTAAGTGAAGTAAGTTGGACAGAGAAAGACTAATACTGTAAGATCTCAGTTATATGTGGAATCCAAAAAAGTAAAGCTCATAGAAACAAAGACTGGTTACCAAGGACTGGGGAAGATGTTGGTTAAAGGTGACAACTTTCAGTTCTAGATACAAACATTCTAAGGACATAATGTACAACAGGGCTTTATAGTTAACAATACTGTCACATATATTTGGAAGTTGCTAAGACAAGTACATCTTAAATGTACTCACCATATACACATACAATAGTAAGGATGTGAGGTGATGAGTGTGTTAACTAACCTAATTTTGGAAATTATCTCACAATAGACATGTATCAAATCATCACATGTACACCTTAAACTTACACAATGTTATATGTCAGCTATATCTCTTCCAGTTGGGGGGGGGAATTGTAGAAATTCTGGATAGTTTTATATTTAATAGATTGAAGCTATAATCAAATTTTCCACAAAGAAAACATCAGAGTCAAGTGGCTTCCTTGGTGAGTTCTCTCAAATACTCAAGGAAGAGTCCAATCTCCTGCAAACTCTCACTGAAAATAGAAGAGGGAAGCAATACTTCACAATTAATTTTATGTCAGTGAAGCTGTGACAATAAACTCTGCAAGAATAATATAAAAAATTAGGAATGGTGCTCACTTCGGCAGCACATATACTAAAATTGGAACAATACAGAGAAGATTAGCATTGCCCCTGCGCAAGGATGACACGCAAATTCGTGAAGCGTTTCTTATTTTTATTTACAATAGCTAAGCTTTGGAAACAACCCAAATGCCCAAAAATAGATGACTGGATCAAGAAGATGTGGTACATATATACCATGGAATATTACTCAGCATTCAAAAAAGATAAACACATGCAATTTGCAGCAACATGGATGGTGCTGGAAGGGATCATGCTCAGCGAAATAAGCCAGAAAGAAAAAGAAAAATACCAGATGGTCTCACTCATAGCAGGAATCTAGAAAACTTAAATAAGGGACCAGGAAAATGAATAACTATAAGAAAGTGAAAATCAAAATCAGCAAAAAACTATGAACCAGAGACACTCTATGGGGGGTAGGGGGTGGGAGGGGAGGGATTGGGGTCAAAATAAGGGAGTTGCAATTGTATGGGGAATATAAAAATAAAATTTATTATTAAAAAAAATTAGGAATGAGTTATCAGAAATGCTAGCTACCATTCCTTCTGTCCCACATTATAGGGACAGTAAAGATTATAAAAATGCTGATGAGATCAGGAAAGAAAATACAAAGTGGTAATTTTTATAGATAAGACCATGTACATAGAAAAATACCAAAGAATCTACTCATAAGTTGTTAGGATTAATATATATATAACCTTGTTATAGCACAGGTTTGTTATAAACAATACTCAAGTTTATGTTGTAATTTTACATATAAATCATAATACTTATGATTGACATTAAGAGCAAAAGTGAAATTTTCAAAAGCATCAAAAATATGAAGTACCCAGGAATAAACCTAAATGATGGAACTACATCTAAAGGGACAATTATAAAATTTGAATGGAGGACATTAAAATCTAAATAAAAGGAGAATTCCATCATGTTCATAGACTGAAAGAACTCAATATTAATAAAATTTCCATCCACCTTTAATTGATTGATAGATTCAACGTAGTTCGATTAAAAAAACAACATATGTTTATGTGTGGTGAATATGGAGAATTTATGAGCAAATACTACATTTATATGACAAAACAAAGGGCTAATGCTGTCATGACCTCCTGAAGAAGAAAAAAAATTAAGAAGGCTTGCTCAATCACAGAGCAATACTTACTATAAAAAGTGTAAGAGATACTTAGTTCAATAGAACAAAACAGCTGCAGGTTATGTGGATGCTTGATAAATGGCAAGAAGCATGGCAAATCGGTGGGAATCTGCAGAATAATCAAAAAATAATACTAAAATTGGCTATCCATAGGGGCGAAGAAAAAAATTTAATCCCTAGTTCACATCTCACATAAAATTAAAGACCTACGGTTGGGGGGGGGGAAGTAACGTAGATTAGCTTTGAAAGAGGAAAGGAATTATTTAACTATACACAAATAGCAATAACCATAAAGAAAATAGTTAAATGGGGCCTCCCCTGGTGGCGCAGCTATTGAGAGCTTGGCTGCGAAGCTGCCCGCAGCTTCTGCAGCGCAGGTTCGATCCCGGCCGCAGGTGAGGGTGCCACATGATGCGCAGACCACTCCTGCTGCCTGCTGCTCCCCTCAGCAGTGTACGTCAGTCCTTCTGCCTGTTCTGCTCCCCACTCTGGTGAATTCTCTTACCCTCCCGCGCTTCTGACTATACCCAGTGCTTGTATAAAATAAATAAATAAATCTTTAAAAAAAAAAAAGAAAAAGAAAATAGTTAAATGTAACTATATTAAAATTAAGAACTCCTATTCACTGAAAACACCAGAGAGACCAAAAAAAAGATGATCACAGGGTAGGACACTATAATCATAACATACATACTTGACAAAGGTATATACAAAAGTATAGTATTCATATGAATAGTATATTCAAAATTTTTAATCAAGTATCTACTGTGCACCAGGCAGTGGGAATATATTGCAGTGGGGCTAGAGGCAATACAGTCAATAAATTGGTAAGATATATGTACTATGTCAAACAATGATTAATGCCAGGAGAAAAGCAACATGCATCATGCTTGTTATCATTAAACTTACATGTTCATTGTCATTCATTCACAGATGAGTGTCTGAGTCTGGGAAAGTTGGACCATCCCTAAGATTCACATAGGCTTGGGAAAGATATTCCGACTGTACCCCATTCCCCCCTCCTCAGCTGCATACACATACATGTTTCAATTTCTTCCTGTGGTTATATGCAACTCTGGAAAAGAAACAACGCTTTTACTATTAAAATGCAAAAATGTCTTAGAGAGGTAACACTGTATTGAATTTGCATTTAATTTCAAATTACTCATCCTAGGCTTCTCAGAATATATGGTGAGAGACAAATAAGAACTGATTTCTGGTGTTACGATCTGCAGGGAAGGGTGCTGACTAGGGAAGGCAGATCATCATGTAGCATAGCTTACTGTTCCTAGATGCTCAGTATGGAAGTGTCTACACCCTTGCTGGAAGTGTGGGGTGTACGTGCTGGGGTGCAAGTGAGCTAAATGCTGAAGCAGGGCTCCAAACTGCTTGCAGCCTCCTTGAAGTAAGGGTGTTAAAAAAGGAGCTGTGGGGAAGAAACTGGGGAGTGGAAAGAGTTATTGCAGTAACTGGGACATTCTGTCCACGAGTGCATCATAACTGATAGAACTTTTATCTTCTGCCTCAAGCATACATATCCTAGGTGGGATGATTTGGGACCAAGATAATCCAAATCCTAATAATAAAGCAGCCATAATGCGGAACAGATTTAGCTGGGTTTGGCAACTGCTCAACCTCTGATATAATTTGTGACTAGCTCAATTTTCAACCTTTTTATTCAATGTTTTGCATAAAAATATAGCTTTCATCAATGAACAGAATTGTGTGTGTGTTCCTCCAATTTTCTAGCAAACCAGACATATAGTTTGATAATAAAATAGGAGGGACAGAATATGAGTACAAATACTGATGAAGCCTGAAAGGATGGGTCAGATATTATAAAGGCAAGAAAATGTTCAATGGAGAAAATTTGGAGGCTTAAAATAAAATTTTGCTTACTGCCAGGCCTCCCTGGTCATGCAAGGGGTTAAGACGCAAGGGGTTAAAAAGCTATTCGTAGCCACTGCAGCATGAGTTCAATCCCCAGCCAGGGAACTACCCACATGGAGCAGCAAACTTCTCCCGATTTGCCTGCTGCTCCCCGCAGCAGTGTGTTTCAGTAGATATGCCTGTTCTGCTCCTGGCTCTGTCTCTGGTGAATCCTCTCACCCCTGCACCTCTGGCCTGTACCCCAGCTCTTGTGTGCATAAATAAATAAATCTTTAAAAAAAATTGCTTACTGCTTATTTTCCCTAAATACTGGCTTATGTTCTCCATTTTTCTAGCCTAGCCACTCTTTCCCTTTCACAATATTATTCAAACAGTTTTAACTTATAACTTCAAAATGGTAGCAAATATATAGGGTGGGCAGTGTGGGAAAGTTGAAATAATTGGGAACCTCTCACGTGTCTCCTTTCATTTTTCCTGAATGCCTGCGTCATTCTTCATTTGTGGACGTAATCAAGATCTTTGAGTAGATGCTGGCATTATTTGGACTGAATATCTGGATTTGGTTAATTCCTTAAAATACACTAAATAAAGCAAGAAAAAGTGAAGCATACCAGTCTGTGCTATTATAAACCCAATTCCTGTTTAGTTCTGCAAATTAAAGAGCTTTAAAATGTTGGTATCCCAGGGCCTTCCCGGTGGCACAGCGGGTTGAGCGCTGCGCTGTGAAGCTGTCTGCAGCCTCTGCAGCACTGGTTCGATTCCCTGCCGGCCAGGGAGATACCCACATGGTGTAGCGGATCTCTCCTGTCATGCCTGTTGCTCCCCTCAGCAGTGTCTTCAGTCCAACTGCCTGTTCTGCTCCCTGGTCTGTCTCTAGTGAATTCTCTCACCCTCCCACGCCTCTTTAATTCTTGTATGAGTGAATGAAATCTTTAAAAAATAAATAAATAAAATATTTGTTGCTTAAAAAAAAATAAAATAAAATGTTGATATCCCTCTTCTATTAATGTAATACAAGGCCACTGGAAAACTTAGCACACAGTATGTCAACATCTATTCCTTGATACCACTGAGTGGGTTTTCATTTGTTTTCATCAGCCTGTGAGATCATTGCTATCCTGCTATATAATTGAATTATTCTCTGTTAGTATCAAGCTTTTCAAAGTGAATTCATCAACAGAGAGTGGACATTTCAGCAGGAACAATTATTTGGGTGTATTTCTCCCTAGCAATTTCTTTTATGGAATATTTGACTTACATTGGAGAGTATAGTCTCATGTTGATAACTTTTACTAAATCCTCCTTTTCAGTCTCCTCCTATCTCTTGATCATAGGTACCAAAAATACAAAAGCAATTTTTGAGCTAGTATATGGCAATCTTTCTCTATATGACTGTCCCAAATCTTTGGTCTCTGTTGGACTTTCATTTGGGATTTTTTATATAAAACTATCATTGACCTTGCAAGTGCCAGCTGTCCTCTTGAAATATGAGGCTGGTAATGATGACACACAACATTGATAATAACAAGTGGTAGTTCATATTTCAGCTGAGTTGGGTTTTTGTGCTCTGCTATTAAACCCAATCTATTCAGAATGGACAGAAAATATTAAAATACATTTCAACTGACTGATCTTTTCTTTCTGCTACCATGGAGGACATCTGGAATTGCAACATACAGAGTCTGCTTACAAATCAAGTCATGTCTGGCATTGGGGTTAGGCAACACTTTTAAACTGAAGATTTGAAGTTCTTATTTGAGGAGATTAGATTTTTATCTAGGATGAAGACCATTTTACCATGACTCTCAGCTCTGCTATAGATTGTAGGGCAGACTCACAAATACTGGGACTCTTTCACCATTCAGAATGAAATTAAGTCAAATCAGATCTTGGGAATAGCAAACCAGCAACTAAACAATATAAAAGAAATGTGACTTCACCCCATCTCCCCCCAACCCTGAAGTGCTCCTGGGTTTACAGCTGCGGACACCGATGTCTGTTCTGCAGCATGGGGTTTGTAAAAGTTTTCAAGCATAAGGCCTTCTCCAAGAGATACCAAGTAAAATTTAGTGAAAGGCAAGAGGGCAAAACTCAACTTACCATGCTCAAAAACACTTGGTAATCAGGATAAAAATAAGTACAACACATGCAGATACAGGATGCTAGCAATACAGGATGTCTAGCCAACAGAGATATCATTTGTCATGTACGGAAGGAGAGATTAGAGCTTGTACAGTTTATGTTCATGAACCCCAAAGTAAGGTGTGAAGGTTGGCCTGACAAATGGTGCTGCAGCATGTTTTCTTGGTTGCTGCTGGCGGGCAGGCTTCTCAATAGGTGTGGCACAGGCAAGATCTATGAAGGCCAAGTGGAGGTGATTGGAGATGAGTACAATGTGGAAAACACTGATGGTCAACCAGGTGCCTTCACTTGCTATTTGAATGCTGGACTTGCCAGAACTAAAAGTAAAGTTCTGGGGTCCCTGAGGGAGCTGTGGATGGAGGCTTGTGTATTCCTCACAGTACCAACGGTTCCCTGATTATGACAAGGAATTCAGTGCAGAAGTACATTGGAAGCAATTTATGAGTCAGAACATTGCAGATGACAAGTGTTATTTAATAGAAGATGAAGATACTTATAAGAACCCTTTCTCTCAACATGCAAAGAACAACGTAACACCAGAAATGGCGGAGGAGATGTCTAAGAAAGCGCATGCTGCTATGTGAGAGAATCCAGTCTGTGAACAGAAACCTAAGAGAGAAGTTAAAAAGAAGAGGTAGGACCATCCCAAAATGTCTCTTGTCCAGAGGAAAGATCAGGTACCTCAGAAGAAGGCGAGCGTCCTTTAAACTCAGGAATGGGCTGCTGAGAACTAATAAACCAAACCATTTTTATGGAGATTTTTTAGTAAAGACAACAGTTAGCTTACTGAATACACAGTGAAAAAAAATTGGACTTAAATCAATAATTTTGACTATATAGGTGAATGTTTCTCTTTACTATCTTGAAATACTGGTTTGCGGTCAATGTTTCCCTGTTCAAGCACATCCAAATATGGACTTTTCCCCTGGTCATTAAGAGGTATTCATATTGCCTTGAAAACCTTTTTGTTGTGGCATGAATATAAAGGGAAAGAAATTATAAAATGTTTAGGTTTTTTTTTTTTTTTACTTTCAAAAAACAGACATTTGTGAATCAAAAGCGACATCCCTAAGGACAGGCATGAACATTGTGTTGGACATGAGATAAGCTGCCAGCTCTCCTTCTGAGGACAGACTTGTTGCCCCAGCAGCTTAGAACACAGTCAGCAGAGAAATTCCAGGTGTCAGCTCTTTTTGGTATTGCCCTGCTGCAGAGAGCTGCCTCACCTGAGTTCACAACCTTTATATCATGATCTGCATCCAATGACTGATAAAACGGGCATAGGAAAACCTGGCTCTTTTGGCCAACACAGATCTCTTTGGCCAGTAATTTTCGTTCTAGAGCTTCTCATGGCATCAACCAAGGCTGTTTCAGGCCACGTCACAGTTTGACTTCTTTTCTGCCCAAACCCCTCGCCCCTTTCCACAAAAATGGATCTGAAGAGGACACACCTATAAGATTTCTGCACACTCGGTTTTAGAAGTAAACCTTCAAGTACAAAAACACTGGAAGGCCCTACCCGGTGGCGCAGCGGTTGAGTGCTGGATTGCAAAGCTGCAGCGCCGGTTCGATCCCTGGCTGCCGGGCCAGGGTAACCACATGGTGTGCAGACCTCTCCTGCCGCGCCCACTGCTCCCCTCAGCAATGTACTTTGTCAGTCTGCCTGTTCTGCTCTCCGCTCTGGCTCTGGTGAATTCTCTCACCCTCCCACGCTTCTGACTGTACCCAGTGCTTGTATAAATAAATAAATAAATCTTTAAAAAAAACACAAAAAACAAAACACACACACACACACAAAAAAAAAACCACTGGAAGAAAGTAGAGTGTAGTAAAAGTTAGATAACATTGTATCTGAAAATTTCTGATGAGAATTATTGGGCAGGGAAAGAGAAGACCACATAGTCTGTGTGTCTGTGTTTGTGGGTCTGTGTTTATGTGTGTTTGTGGGTGTGTTGTGCACATGCACGTGCAAACACGAATGATTGTATGATGACATTAAAGGAATTAGGATTACAAAGACACAAAAATAAACATCCACAGATGCCTGAACACATCGTGGTTGTCACAACAATGTCACCAGGAAGAGGAACCAATCCTGCAACCCCCTCCTTTTGTCTTCCAATAATCCTCCCTTCTCTAGAGTGTATAGGGGCCTTGTGAGCTGCATATCTGATTGCAGTTAGGGGCATCCTCTTTGCTCACCTCTAGATATCTGCATTCCAATAACCCAAGTCTAATAAGTTCTCCCATCACCAAACCATTCTGGACTGCAGGAGCATGAGAGAGACTTGAGAGTGGGGATGTCCTCCCCTAGGATGCTGAGACACCTTCAGGATCAATCGCACACTTCTTTCCAGGACTGACACTAATGTTTTCCCCAGAGTTACTCTTATTCAGGGGGAAAAACCTACATAGCTTTAATCTGAAATAGAAAATAAAATTTTCATGCTGGTTTCTGATTCCTACCACTTGGAACAGGAAAACAGAGAAAGAAAAAAATATGTATTTTTCCTTCTTGGGTCCTTAGTGACCTTGAGTCAGAATACTGAGATATTAAAGAGAGAGTCATCTTTGAAGTGGCTCAAGGAAAAGGAAGGTTTTAACAGAATGACACAGAGAAGTAAAAAAACAAAACAAAACAAAACTTTTCTATTAGGAAGTCCAATTGAATCCTGGAGTCTACATTGTAGATGTGTTAGACTACATTACCCCATGTTCCTACTAGAAGAAAATTGCTTTTGAAAGAAAGAAGAGGTGGCAAAGGAAAATTTTAGAGGAATATCCTTTGTATTTTAGCAAATAAGTAAAACGGATGGAGAAAGAATTTGTAGAGAATTTCTCATTGCAAAAATTTTAGACTTTTTGCTATTGTGAATCCCAAATCCCTGCTCAACTACTTCTGCTGTCAACTGGAAACAATCAACTCATCTCCTAATGCTCTCACAATGGTTGTGGTGATGATGATGATGATGGTATCAAGCACTTTTTACAATAACTAACATTTTGAATATGTCAGACATTATTCTGTAAAAGCAAGAATGCCATAGCCCTCTTTATATTTGTTTACACAACAGAAGTAGTGTGCAATTTTTTTTTCAGCACTTGAGTTAGGACAATAGGTAAATAAACCATCTGGTTTTCTATTTCAGTAAATTGACCTTAAATTTCACTTACTCCTCTGTGTTCTTATTGAGGAAATGATTTGGTTATGATAGGGGTGGAAGTTTATACTATCTTTCACAGCACTTACTACAGCATAAATATTTAATAATTGCTCAGAGAAGTGTAGTTGACTTTTAAAAATATATCTATAATCTTCTTCTAGCAGCCTTCTGGTGTTTCAGTTGAACTCAACAAGCAATTTGTCCCTGTGACATAAAGATGCTGTGTACAGAAAATGACATGAGCAAAGAAACTTGTAATGGACTTTAGAGAGACAAGCATAGCACATGAAGTATGTGTGAATGATCAAAAATAGGGTATTGTGGGCCTCCCTCATGGGGCAAGGGGTTAAGACGCAACCTATGAAGCTGTCCACAACCTCTGCAGCACCAGTTTGATCCCCTGGCCGGCCAGGGAGCAACCCACATGGCGCAGCAGACCTCTCCTGACTCATCTGCTGCTCCCCTCAGCAGTGTATTTCAGTCAGTCTGCCTGTTCTGTTCCCCACTCTGTCTCTAGGGAATCCTCTCACCCTCCACACCTCTGGCCTGTACCCCAGCACTTGTATGCATAAATAAGTAAATCTTTAAAAAAAAAATAGGGTACCGTTAAATGTTATGGTGCTCTGGGAGTTCTGGTAGGGGAGGAGACCAGCCATGACAAGAGCCAAGGGGTGAGAATAAGGTCAGAACCCGGGACTGGTAAAAGGAAGAGATGTAGCTGGATACTCCAGCAGGAGAAATCATTCGCAATGACATTTGAGAGGTTAGAGCCCAGAACCTTTCTGTGAGGATGAAAAAAACCTTTGCCAGGAATCTAACTGCTTAAAACACATGACATCAGATCATTAAAATAACAATTAATAATTATCGAAAATTCAAAACAAAAAGAGCAAATAGAGTATGTATTATCTCCCAAGTATCAAGGATAATTATAAATCCAGACTAATTTTTATGTTGGAATGACTAATATTTTAATTAGTGATGATGTTGAAATAAATTTGTCTGTTTTCCAAATTTTTTTTTAGCTTTTTTAATTGAGGTGACATTGGTTTGCAACACTGTATGTGATTTAGAGATGTGAGATCATGCACTTCAGGTATGTTACCACACACACCCACCACCAAAGCACCCCCTGTCCTCCATCATACATAATCCATTGGGTCCCACCCCACTTTGGAAATAAAATTTTTGAAAACTGTAGGTTTCTTTTCTGCTATTACTTAGTAAAGGGTTGAAAAGATTTAAAATCATAGATAGTTGTTTCCTCCTTTGTGTTTCTGTAGCATTTTGTATTTATCTTTTTCATACTATTAGGTTGTATAGAAGTTTTTATTTTTAATTTCCATTAAAGGGGGTTATCAAAGTAGATGATGCTCCCATTTCTTCTATAAAACTCACTAACTGATGCTCATGACACTTACTGCTTAAAGATTCTACTCTTTAATATGCCCTCATAGTACTCACACAAGTTGCATGATTTGCTTGTGAAGGTAGTTAATTGGCTGGTTCCCCAAAACATTTATTTTATTATTTTTTAAAGATTTATTTATTTATGCATACAAGAACTAGGGTGCAGACCAGAGGTGCGGGGGCGGGGGGGAGGGCAGTGAGAGGATTCAGCAGAGACAGCGTGGGGAGCAGAACAGGCAGACTGACTGAAGTACACTGCTGAGGGGAGCAGCGGGTGAGACAGGAGAGGTCTGCTGTGCCATGTGGGTCACCTCCCTGGCCAAAGTTTGAACTCGTGCTGCAGTGGCTGCCAATAGCTTCATAGTGCTGTGTCTTAACCCCTTGCACCACTGGGGAGTAAGTATACACTAATAAAACATAAATACAAAGGGGACCATATCTATAAAAAGAATTGAATAGTTTAGAAACTACTTACAAAGCCAAGTCACTAAATATCAAGTATCAAATTAAAAACTGGGTAGCCGCCGGCGAGGGTCCCACAAAAAAAAAAAAAGAATCAGATGTAATTCTGCCTTCAGATTGATGGCAAGTATCTTTCAATTCCTGGTCTACTGTAAAGAATTTGAAATTAGATACCACTTATGTACTGGTGGTGGGACTATATCTTTGTGAACTTGTATCAAAATATTTGTGAGTATGGTCATTTGTATTAAGTGAGAAAAACAATCATACTATTTCAGTCTATTTTGTTTCTATTAACTAAACTGCTAGTCCCAATTACAAATAATCTGCTGTCTTGATTATTAGTTTACAGGGGCTTGTGTGACTGAAGCAAGCATCTGAGATGGAAAGTTCTGAATTGAGTGAATGGTCCAAGTGCCAGAACATTAGAGACAGTAACCCATAGATTCCAGTGGACTTCAGGAGACTGAAGTTCCCCAGACTATGTGGGGTTCACAGCTTTGGAATGTCATGAACTGGCATAATTTCTCAGTAAAATTTTTTTCCAATAAAAGCACTAAGACTAGCATGTGTTCACACCAATATTTTTAGGACAATTTTAATTCTCAGAAAGAATAGGAAGGTCAGCTGCTGGACACTCCTTTAAGTGTAATATTATTCAGCGTGATGCAAAATTCATTTATTTTGTGAGTTGTCATTATTTTGCCCATGTTGTTTCAGCAACATCAAATCTTGACTCACAATCTACACTAATTCAAAGACTGGAGATTTTGAGCTTCTGAAAGTGTTGGATTGTTTAATGCAGTGTTTCTATAATTTGAATAATGTGTGTTCTCATTTTTAAGGAAAAGCTTTCTCACAGACACTCCCCTCCCTGTGTTACCTTACATTATTTTATTGTTGTTGTTTTTTAAGATTTATTTATTCATGTATATAAGAACAGGGTATAGGCCAGATGTGAGGGAGGGTAAGAGGATTCACCAGAGACAGAGCAGGGAACAGAACAGGAAGATCGACTGAAATTCACTGCTGAGAGGAGCAGTGGGCGAGACAGGAGAGGTCTGCTGCACCATGTGGGCATCTCCCTGGCTGGCCGGGATGGAACCCACGCTGCAAAGGCTGCAGACAGCTTCATAGCGCTGGGCTCAACCGCCTGCGCCACCAGGGAGGCCCACATTATTTTATTGTAATGTAAAATAAATATGCACATATTTTACTTGAATGTAAAAGAAATATGTGTTCACAGCTCCTATTCAACTAAAAAAAACAAAACCAAGTTTGCAAATTAAATATGTACAAACCACAAAACCATTAAAATTCAAATTATCAGTACTAATTTAATATAATACATGATGTTGTTTTCCTGAAACTACACTGCTGATGTAGGCTTTAATGTATAAGGATGCAGCCTCAGGTCAGGTTTTGTAATAATCAATTTTTATACTTTGGCTTCAACAATAAATGCAGGGGGGGAAAGGCATATTCTCCTAGGTATGATTTTGTTTCCTAGTTTAGGATAGTCTTCCCGTACAATCAAAACTCTTTCAGTGAATAATGGTCCTAGAATATTTTGCATGAACTATCAACTGTGTAAATTATTTACTGTAAAATAAGTTTAACATTGTAGCATTTAAAAGATCAGTTTATAGGTATTCAATCCAAATAGTAAAATAATAAATACTTTATAACATCATTATTGTTAATGAATTTTTCCTACTTAGTTCCGGAATAAAACAACCACCTGTAAAATAAACGTCAACAACCACATGCTATTGCATAGATTCTTTGCTCTTTCTTAATTCTGTATGTCTACAGCATCATATTTCATGTCATGAGTCATTCTCCCACCACATTTCTCTATTCTTATAACTATGAAATCTTTGGCTAATCAGCACTCTGGCGCCATTTAACACAAACACTGTCACAAAAACAAACAAAAGCTCAGGGAGTAGTGTTATAGGCATTAATCAATTAGAAAGTAGTCATTTTGTTAAGACAGAATGTGCATACAATTATTTTTTAATTTATCAGTGAAATAAAAACAAAGTAAAAAAAGTTTTACCAAAAATGAAGATTCCCCAGATCATATCCATGCCCTGCCAGAATTCCAAAGACTAGTCTGAAAAACTCTAGTCCAGAAGAGAACTAAAGTGGAACTCAAATTCCATTGCAAAGGGAAGAAGACCAATGATAAAATGAATATGGGATATTCATAAACTTTCTAAAATAAATCATCAATCACTATTCACTTTTAAATTAAAAAGAGAAAAAACTGGGGGTGATATAAGCATGGAAAATAAACATAAGGAAAGACAGATTACTAGGATATAAACTATAAACATAGAGGAAGTCAAGAGCTGAAGAGGAAGGAGTTATTCCAAAGAAAGACCCAACCCATGGGAGAATTTAACAAGTAAGCCCAGCAGGGTCCAGATGCTTAGGAGTTTAGCCTGAATGCTGTGGGACAAGTAGGATCAGCATGATCCTCAGCTCTGTGTGGCTATTCCTAGAACAGTGTTTCCACTTCCAGATGCTAAAGATAGACACAGATGCTATGTGAATTCTCCTCTTTAGGCCATCAGCTCCTTGAGAGCTGAACCATTGTCTTACACCTCTCTGCTCCCTCTACTACCTCACACAATTTCAGGTACAAACTAGAGCTCAAGTAATATATGTGGAATGAAAGAATGTCTGCATTCAAAAGAAACTTTCAAGACTGTATAGACCGGGTATAGGGTAAAGAAAAATGTCAGGCTTTTCTGCCCTCCCGCCATCAGGATAGATGATGGATCCTTGCGGTCCTGAATGCACCTAGAGTAGGGTGTGGGCATAGGTAGATGGTATACACTTGGGCTAAGACTGGGCTTTTAAGGGCGGCATCACGGGGAAGCCAGCAGAAGCCAAAAGAGAAACCGAGAGAGAGAAGCAAGAGGAGCAGTAGCTGAGAGAAGGCCGGAGAGCCCAAAGTGAAGACCTGCTGGGGGCTGGGAGGCCTGCCAGCCCCCCCAGTACTCCTGCCTGCCATATGCCTGATGAACCCCAATAAAAGACCTGCAAAATCCCTGAGGGCTCCTCCTTTACCCATTCTGCATGGGTTCCTAGAAAACCTGCCCTGTATCCATTCCTGCCCCTACAATTGGCGTAAGTCAGCAAGATGATCCATGCAGACGGGTATTGGAGCTCTCCGGGCCTGGAGGGACTAAGGAGTAACAGACTGTTTCCCTGTGACGATGCTGGAGGAGTCATGGTGGCACAGGAGATGGACAAGGTCCAGGAGCTGCAGGACGAGACCTTGCGTGAAGGAAACGCCCGAGAGGACCAGCCAACGACCCCTGAGGCAGCAAGAATCTTTGGAGAAGAGAGGACCATGATTCAGAGCTTGCCAGTGCTGATGCAGGGAGAGGCCAACAGACTTGGACTGTGTAGGGTAAAGAAAATATCAGGCTTTTCTGCCCTTCCGCCATCAGGATAGATGATGGATCCTTGTCCTGAATGCATGCCTGATGGCGGGCACCTGGAATAGGGTGTGGGCATAGGTAGATGGGATTCAGCTGAGCTAAGACTGTGCTTTTAAGGGCGGCGTCACGGGGGGACGCCAGCAGCCCCAGCCAGCAGCAGCAGAACCTGAAGGAGAAGCCGAAGCAGAAGCAGAGAACGCCCAGATAGAGTGAAGACTTGCTGGGGGCTGGGAGGCTGGTAGGCCTCCCAGCCCCCCAGCCAGCACCCCTGCCTGCCATATGCCTGGTGAACCCCAAATAAAAAACCTGCAAAACTACTGAGGACTCTGACTCCTCCGTTACCCGGTCTGCATGGGATCAGAAAACCTGCACCGTGTCTGTTCCTGCCCCTTACAATTGGCGTAAGTCGGCAGGATCCATGTAGATGGGTATTGGAGCCCTCCGAAGACCTGGAGGGACTAAAGTAAAAGACTGCCTGTGACGACGCTGGAGGCGCCATGGCGGTATAGAAGATGGATACGTCCATGAGCTACAGGATGAGACCTGGCGTGAAGGAGATGCCCGAAAGGACCAGCCAATGACACCGGAAAGGACCAGCCAACGACACCGGATAGGACCAGCCAACGACACCGGAAAGGACCAGCCAATGACCCCTGAGGCAGCAGGCCGTTGCTGAAGCAGGGAGAGGCCAATGGACTTGAACTGATGGACTGAGGAACTGACAATCCCGCCAGAAGGCGGAGGACCTTGGCAGGTTATGTTTTTTTATGGAAATCTAGGGGTGGCCAGTGGGCCTAGAGGGCCAAAAGCAGCCTGTGCATGCCCAGCAGCCAGGTGGAGGAGAAAAGCCAACTAAGAAAGCAAAAGCTGGTACTGATGATAAGTTGAGAAGCCCTGAGTGGCTGTTAAGCAGCCTTGGTATGCTGAAGAACTGTGAGTCTCGTAAAATCACCTGTGGGTGATGCCCTGCTCATTCTTGAGCGAGGGTGAGGAGCTGAGGAACCCGTCCTTGGGGGACGGGTGGGGAACGTGGCTTGGGGTGGAGCCCAAGCCGCATGTAGATTTTTGATCCCCGACCCATGTGCTTGTGCAGTGGGTTGGCCTGAGTGCAGGGGTCTGTGAGTTGCATGGGTGGCCATGAAGGCCGAGTGTTGGAGCGACTGCAGACAGAAACCCTGAGGGTTGGTGATTACCCCCAACAGAATAAAATTGCCAATCCCAGAGCTAGTGCATCCTGGGGGTGGATGCTGTGTGCCTTGTAGCCTAGACTACAGCCAGAGAAGGCCAGGAAGCCTGACGGCTCCTGGTATGTTACAGTAGATGCCGTGAGTGATTCCCCTCCCTCGTATGAGCAGTGCCTTCGGCAGCAGATTTGGTGGCTCATCTGCTGGTACCAATAATTGTCTTTTGCACTTGGTTGGTGCCCTGCCTGGACTTATTTGTGTTCTGTTGTATTTTGTTATATTGTATTTTGTTATATTTGATGTATTTGCTTTTGTGGGCCATGGCTGCACTGTTAGTTTGCTTAGAAAATTGTATATATATGTATAGACTGTATGGCAGAAAACCCTGAGGGGGTGGACTGTAGGGTAAAGAAAATATCAGGCTTTTCTGCCCTTCCGCCATCAGGATAGATGATGGATCCTTGTCCTGAATGCATGCCTGATGGCGGGCACCTGGAATAGGGTGTGGGCATAGGTAGATGGGATTCAGCTGAGCTAAGACTGTGCTTTTAAGGGCGGCGTCACGGGGGGACGCCAGCAGCCCCAGCCAGCAGCAGCAGAACCTGAAGGAGAAGCCGAAGCAGAAGCAGAGAACGCCCAGATAGAGTGAAGACTTGCTGGGGGCTGGGAGGCCTACCAGCCTCCCAGCCCCCCAGCCAGCACCCCTGCCTGCCATATGCCTGGTGAACCCCAAATAAAAAACCTGCAAAACTACTGAGGACTCTGACTCCTCCGTTACCCGGTCTGCATGGGATCAGAAAACCTGCCTTGTGCCCTGTCCTGCCCCTTACAGACTGATGGACTGACAATCCCGCCAGAAGGCGGATGAACTTTGGCAAGTTAAGTTCTTGGGACCCTGGGGGAGGTTGCTATTGTTTGTACACCCCAGGAGATGGGAATCTGGGGGTGGCCAGTAGGCCTTGATGGCCAAAAGCAGCCTGTGCATGCCCAGCAGCTAGACAGAGGAGAAAAGCCAACTGAGAGGGCAAAAGCTGGTGCTGATGCTAAGTTGAGAAGCCCTGAGTGGCTGTTAAGCAGCCTGAGTATGCTGAAGACCTGGGAGTCTCATAAAATCACCTGTGGGTGATGCCCTGCTCGTTGTCGATTGAGGGTGAGGAGCTGAGGAACCCGTCCTTGGGGGATAGGTGGGGAACGTGGCTTGGGGTGGAGCCCAAGCCGAATGTAGAGTTTGGATCCCCGACCCATGTGCTTGTGCAGTGGGTTGGCCTGAGTGCAGGGGTCTGTGTGTTGCATTGGTGGCTACGAAAGCCAAGTGTTGGAGCAAGAGCAGACAGAAACCCTGAGGGTTGGGCGATTACCCCCAGAGTAGAGAATCCCCAATCCAGGAGTGAGTGCATCCTGGGGGTGGATGCTGTGTGTAGCTTGTAGCCGAGACTACAGCCAGAGAAGCCCAGGAAGCCTGACGGCTCCTGGCATGTTACAGTAGATGCCATGAGTGATTCCCCTTCCTCATATGAGCAGTGCCTTCAGCAGCAGATTTGGTGGCTCATCTGCTGGTACCAATAATTGTCTTTTGCACTAGGTTGGGGCCCTGCCTGGACTTATTTGTGTTCATTGTATTTTGTTATATTGTGATGTATTTGCTTTTTTTTTTTTTTTTAAAGATTTATTTATTTATACAAGCACTGGGTACAGTCAGAAGCGCGGGAGGGTGAGAGAATTCACCAGAGCCAGAGCGGGGAGCAGAGCAGGCAGAAGGACCGAAGTACACTGCTGAGGGGAGCAGCGGGCGGCAGGAGAGGTCTGCGCACCATGTGGGACCCTCCTCCAGTGGCCGGGGATCGAACCGGTGCTGCAGAGGCTGCGGGCAGCATCGCAGCCCAGCGCTCAACTGCTGCGCCACCGGGGAGGCCCGTGATGTATTTGCTTTTGTGGGCCATGGCTGCATTGTTTATGTTTGCTAAGAAAATTGAATATATGTAGATTGTATGGCAGAAAACCCTGAGGGGGTGGACTGTAGGGTAAGGAAAAATGTCAGGCTTTTCTGCCCTCCCGCCATCAGGATAGATGATGGATCCTTGTGGTCCTGAATGCATGCCTGATGGCGGGCACCTGGAGTAGAGTGTGGGCATAGGTAGATGGTATACACTTGGGCTAAGACTGGGCTTTTAAGGGCGGCATCACGGGGATGCCAGCAGAAGCCGAAAGAGAAGCTGAGAGAGAAGCAAGAGAAGCAGTAGCTGAGAGAAGGCCAGAGATCCCAGAGTAAAGACCTGCTGGGGGCTGGAAGGACTGCCAGCCTCCTGGCCCCCCAGAACCCTTGCCTGCCATATGCCTGGTAAACCCCAATAAAAGACCTGCAAAACCCCTGAGGGCTCCAGAACTCCTCCTTTACCCATTCTGCATGGGATCCTAGAAAACCTGCCCTGTGTCCATTCCTGCCCCTACACCAGGGTTTTCCAATTTCCGAGCTACAGATTAGGAGGTAATTTTTTACCTACATAACAAGAGCTTCTACTGTACTATATAAGCAAGAATATGAATAACATTGGTTGAGCATTCATTCTTCAAATCAGATCTTCCTGATTCTAGAAACTAAATTATTAACCATTTTGATATAATATTTTCAAACAGGTTTTAAAGCTGTTAGTCAAGTTACTACCTTTTAAAAGTCTGTTTTTTAAAAACCACAAGATGGGCTTCATGGCAGAGGTGACCAACTCTCCACCAAAATTCTTATTTCCCTTTGACTACTATGTGTTTCTTTTGTTATCCAAGTGAGAACTTCAGTTGCATTATTTTGTCCTCATGCTACCTATGCAAATTTTCTTTTTCAGTTTATAGGTTGCCAGTCTAAAAGGAGACTTTTAGATTTGGAGAATTAGTGTAGGGTAAATATAAAGTGTCAGGCTTTTCTGCCCTCCTGCCATCAGGATAGATGATGGATCCTTGCGGTCCTGAATGCATGCCTGATGGCGGGCACCTGGAGTAGGGTGTGGGCATAGGTAGATGGGATTCACCTGGGCTGAGAGACTGGGCTTATAAGGGCGGCATCACGGGGATGCCATGAGAGCAGAGAGCAGAAGCAGAACCATGAGAGAAATAGAGCGAACGCGAGAGAAGGCCGGAGAGCCCAGAAAGAGTGAAGACTTGCTGGGGGCTGGGAGGCCTGACAGTCTCCTGGCCCCCCTGAACCCCTGCCTGCTGTGTACCTGGTAAATTCCAATAAAAGCTAGAAAAGCCACCGAGGGCTCCAGGACTCTCTCCTCCTTTACCCCGTCTGCTCGTATCAGAGAGATCCTGCACTATGTCCATTCCTGCCATTACAATAAGGCTGTGAATTATTATCAAGGTGTTGCAGAAAATGTACTTATGCTTAGTTTCTGTGAGGTGTGTGTTCTGAGTGGATTGAAGAGTGAGCACAAATATTGAGTGCTAGAGGGGTAGACTATGTAGAGAACTACATGATCACATCTTTGAACTTCCCCTTTCAGAGCCTGGCATGGTCCCTAGGAAGGAACAAATTTTCCCTGCCCCCCTTTCATCAAATTGTGGAGAGATGGTTAGTTCTCATTAAAGGAATGTTTGTGAAAATGATAGGGCATTCCTGAGCCAGTGCTCCTGAGGAGTGAGTGTACCTTCTCTTCCCATTCTTTCCCCTTCTGCCAGTTAGATGCAGATAATAACAGTGTGTAGAGGATGACGGAACCATAAGATAGCAAGATCCATCTGCCAGTCAGGAATCCTAACTTGTATTGATACAGTAAGAAATTAACTTCTGTTGTATTTAAGCCATTTAAAATTTTTAAGTCTATTTCTTAAAGATAGTTGGTATTACCTTAATACAGAGATTACATAGTAATATATCATGTAATATTGTCCATTGTGATGGTTAATTTTATGTATCAACTTCACTGGGCCACAGGGTGCTTGATATTTGGTCAAATGTTATTCTGGGGGTGTCTGTGTGGGTGTTTTGGATGGTGTAGGGTAAAGAAAATATCAGGCTTTTCTGCCCTTCCGCCATCAGGATAGATGATGGATCCTTGTCCTGAATGCATGCCTGATGGCGGGCACCTGGAATAGGGTGTGGGCATAGGTAGATGGGATTCAGCTGAGCTAAGACTGTGCTTTTAAGGGCGGCGTCATGGGGACGCCAGCAGCAGCAGCAGCAGCAGCAGTAGAAGCCGAAGCCGAAAGAGAAGCCAAGAAGCAGCAGAACGAACTCCAGAGAGCCCAGACAGAGTAAAGGCTTGCTGGGGGGCTGGGAGGCTGGCAGGCCTCCCAGCCCCCCAGCCAACACCCCTGCCTGCCATATGCCTGGTGAACCCCAATAAAAGACCTGCAAAACCACTACGGACTGTGACTCCTCCTTTACCCGGTCTGCATGGGATCAGAAAACCTGCACTGTGGTCCATTCCTGCCCTTACAGCCCTTACAGATGGGATTAGCGTTAGTTGACTGAGTAAAGCAGATTGCCCTCCCTATTGTGGGTGGGTTCCCACAGCTGACTCTATTGAGTGTAAAAGGAAATTCTTGCCTACTGTTTCAGCTGCAACGTTAGTCTTTTCCTACCTTCCAACCCAAACTGAAATATCAGCTCTTCTTGGCTCTTGAGCCTATCACCTTTCAAATGGAATTTACACCATCAGCTCTCCTGGATCTCTAGCTTGCTGACTGCAAATCTTAGGATTTCCCAGTTCCTGTAATTGTGTGAGCCAATTTCACATACATTCATAAGTTTATATATATATACATGAATCTCACACACACACACATCTTGTTGATATTGTTTCTGTGGAGAACCTTAATACACATATTAATTATTCAATAAATATACATCCATTTTACTTCTCAGTGCAGTAAATAAATCTTCACTTCTTCTGCGCCCTCATTTTTACTTGTTTTTATTCCTAGTGGATGTGACTGAGAACGTTGCTCCCTCTGACCTCCTTAAGAGGATCCTCTCTGTCCAAGCAAGAATACAACAAAATGTTATAAAAGCATGAGATATTTGCTTTTGTCTCTGGAATTCATCCAGAACATATTCTAATGTATTCATTTACCATGCATACATCTTTATTATCATATGCCTTTACTTTGCAACTTTCACTGGGCTCTCTACTGCTCTGCTCCTGAGTTTTTCTCGGAGTTCTGATTTTTCATGCTGGATATGCATTACTACTCTTTGGCCACAGTGAGGATATTTGCCCTCTGGCACCATCCACCTCCACTTCTGGCTCTGTCCAACACTCCAACTCCATTCCACTCCCTCTTCTCTGGAGTAGAGTTTTGTGCTGTATGGATTTAATAGTGGCTCCCACCTACATTTAGGTGAAGACTGATAAATTCGAGGACATTAGGGATCATGCCCTTAGCTAGGAAACTAAAGAAGCATAGTTGGCCAGTGCTAGTATAAAAACAAGGAACTCCCTCTCCCTATTGAGTTGCATTTTGGAAAGCATGTTGAGGTATTAAATGGGAAAGGAGGACCTTTATTCATTACCAAAATTCCACCTTATCTCCAACTTCTCTCACTTAAGGATGTCAGACACTTGAGAGCAGATGCTTTGGCTTGTTTGCTGCTATATTCTCAGTTCCTAGAAAAGAGCTTAGTACATAAATATTTATTAAATAAGTGACCAGGAGACATACTCCCCATGCCCTTTTCACTACATGGATGTTCTGACACCACTAGTTTTGCTTTCATGATCTCCAGTCATTAAAAGTTATCTAAGTTCACAAAAAAATGAGAAAAGCCAATCTACTCCTAGTTAGTTCAAAGGTGCAATTGAACATTAGATCTAATAGCTGAGATAAAGGAAAGCAGACATATTCACTCTCATTCCTCAAAGACAACTCACTTTCTGTGAGTTCAAAGGCCCTAATTGGAGTGGCCATCCCTCAGGCCAACTCCAAAAGTATAGAGGGCTTCTGTTAGGATTACTAATACCCTTGAGAAAAGTAATTACTCTCACTAATTCTTATTATAAAAAAGCTCTGTGTTGGACCTCCCTGGTGGCACAGGGGTTAAAGATACAGTGCAATCAAGCTATAGGCAGCCACTGCAACATGAGTTAGATCACCAGCCAGGGAGCTAACCCACGTGGCACAGCAGACCTCTCCTGTCTCACCCGCTGCTCCCCTCAGCAGTGTATTTCAGTAGATCCATCTGTTCTGCTCCCCACTCTGTCTTTAGTGAATCCTCTCACCCCCTATGCCTCTGACCTACACCCCAGTTCTTAAATGCATAAATAAGTAAATCTTTTTTAAAAAAAATAAGCTCTGTGAAATCTCAGGCTTAGCAAAGTAAGATTTTCATGGGGATAGTCTACATCTTTGGGCAAATAGAAAGGTTAATAAATGATGACAGCTTTGCAGAGCTATATCAATGACCTCCAGTATTTAGAGAGATTGTTCAGCTTGTCCATCATCTCTATCTTCCAATGACTCATAAAGGGAACAATCCAGGAGTTCTTAGATGGGATGGTTTCTTTATTCAAATGATTTTTCAGTCTGTTCCAAATGGATTTTATTTTCATTAGCCCCAAAGCATTTGTTATTCTTTTTGACTATCCACCATCCCGAACATCTCTCCTATATCCTGAAACTCTTCAGTGATGAGTCGCTTCCTCCCACTATAGATGTTAACACACTCACTAGACCTTGCCAATCTTATTCACCCAAACCAGATGGTGAATAGAAAGCCTGTGACTTAACAGGAAGCTGGTGCTTCCTGGAATCTACTCTTGCTGACAGCAGCCACACCAATACCTATGGTACTGGTGACACCACAAACAGTGGTAGGTATTTAAGACTTCTGAATGATTGTGAGAAGTTTGGCATCCTGGAGTGCTATGACTTGGAGCATGATTCCTGGTCTTCCATTAGACTGAATTTTCCAATAGAAAACTGAGTACAGTTCTAAAGAGAGTCAACACTGGAAATACGTAAACTAAGTTTTCACCACTCTTACTTAAGAAACTAGATGTGCAATCTCAGAGCCTCTGCTTCCTCCTCTATCACAGGTAGGAAATAATTGCAACTATCTTATACATTGTGCCCAGCACAATGAATAATCAATCAACAATACCATAATTTAATACACTCCTTTCCTGCTTGAACTGCAGTTGGTTTCTGCAGTTTGCAGCCACAGAAACCATTCTATTCAGATGTTTTTGCTTTTTCTAGTCTGATGGGTGAGAAATGACACCTTATAAATGTTATTGCCTTTTCCTCAGTACTGATGAGTCTAAGCGTTTTTCCATGTTTATTAGTCATTTGGATTCTGTTTTCTTTGAATTGCTCATTAGTAGACTTCATGCATTTTCTATTGGGTATTTTTCTTTTTCTTATTGAATTGTAAACAGTCTTTATATATTCTGGACACTAAACCTTTACTTTATGTGTTACAAATATCTTCTCTCAATCTCCCACTTGCTTTTAACTTTGTTTATAGTGTCTTTTATCATGCAGAAATTTTAAGTTTTGATGTGATCCAATTTATTAGACTTTTCTTAGTTAGGCTTTTTGTGCCTCATTGAAATGCTTTTCTATGCTGAGGTCATAAATATATGATTGAAGCATTCTCTTTTATTGTTAAATTTCAGTGTTAATACTGTATGGGCCATGATTTTCCAAAAATTAATTATGAAAAATGTTACAGCAAGAGGCTCTTTCCATTATTCCTCAGCTGCTAATTTACCAACAATGAGTGCAGCAGAAATGTCTGTTCAGAAATTGCAGAGCCAGGAAGCAAAAGAGGCAAAATATCTGGAATATCAGGACCTGATTAAAGTATCTAGTATATATATTATCTTGCCTTTTTAAAGCCTTTCCATCCACATGTGAACACCCCTCACACATCTTTTAGATCCAACTATCTGACTAACTAGAAGTCAGCATTTAGGAGATAGTGCAATGTCACGCTAAAATTACTTTCAATTTTCCCTAAGGAAATTCTTGGTCAAAAGGATTAAGAACAGAGTGAAGGAATAGCACAGAAAAATCTTTGAAATCTCGAAGCTGCCAACAGTTTTGCTCTAGACCTACTTGTGGTCAGGGTGAAGTCCACTAGCCTCTGCATCAGTGCTCTCGTCTGAGGCTTAAAATGTATGGTGTCATTTTTAATTAATCCTTTCCCATCTTCTTTCCATATCTATTTTGGCCCAGAATAGAAGTCTGGTATTGCAGATTCTTTCTAGCTCTCAAATAAAAATGACTATCTTTACCTGCTTCATTTGCTTCCATGTCTCTCAGCCAGGATTTCATGTAAAATTGGATTTTGCATGCATAGTATGTAAATATTCACTTACTTCAAACTTGGTTATTTTTGCTTAAAGTCAAAGTCAGTGAGGGGACTGTAGTATCACTGGAAAGGCACAGCTGAAACACTTGGAGAACTCTGCAAATCATTGGAATGCTGTCGTGGGTTTGAAGCCCTACCAGTAGAAATTTGAAGTTTATACTTAGGAGTATGGCATAGGTGTTTCAAATTCTAGGTCCACAAGAAACAGCTACAGAGCTAATGGAAGTATAAATTATGACTCGTTAGCTCCAGAATGAGAGCAGGCATCTGACTCTTTACATGCAGACTAATGAGAATGGCCCATGAGTCTCTCTTTGAGAAAATAGCAGGTACACCTCTAGAAATCTTCTGTTAACTTCTGAACACCCCAAAGCAAGGTAAGACATTTACATTAACATTAATCAATTATCCATTTATCCGCTTAAGATCTTTGGGAGAGAGGGATTTAGAAAAAAGTATCCTTTGTTTAAGTGAAAAGTGAAAGTAGGGATTGATTTAGAGTATACATTAAGAATTGCTTGGAAAGGGGACATTTGTTGAATCAGAAAAGTGAATGTACTAGAAAAGGCATTAGGAACATGTGACCTCTGCAGATGGAAGGACCTGGTCGCTGAGCACAGCTCACTTGCTGATCCAGCCTTTTCAGTAAGCCAATGAACGTGGCTTTGTCCTGGATCTTCCTCTCCACGCTCTCTCACTACCTAATATTAATTTAAGTGGATGAACCTTATGGTGTGAGCATTTTATCTGTTGGGGCCACATCAAACATCATACCTATTGCAGGTTCAACCTTTCTTAAAAGTGTAACCCTAAACCAATTAATCCATTTTCCTAAACAGCCCCTGTTAGGACATTTGCATGATAAGATTCCCTGCCTTCCCCTGAGGGAAGGTGGCTTTGCCAGAAATTAGCTTTTCTTTTGCTAATAACCTTGTCCCACCCTCTTTCTGTTTATAAATACTCACGCACCCACCCTATTTGCTAACCCCTAGTGGTATCTAGACTCTAGACAGGACATTGCCCAATTTATAAGTTATTTAATAAAGCGAATTATATTTCAAAATTTGTGGATTTTGTTTTTTAACATACCTCAAGAAAGTTTTTTCAAGCAACCATAGTGTGCACAATAGAAGACAAATTAGTGAACTCAAAAAAAACCAATCAAGGGCCTCTCTGGTGGCATAACGGGTTAAGCACTGCACTATGAAGCTATCTGCAGCTTCTGCAGCATGAGTTCGATCCCCGGCCAGCCAGAGAGAAACCCACATTGCACAGCACTCTCCTGTCTCACCTGCTGCTCCCATCAGCAGTTTTCAGTCAGTCTGCTGTTCTGTTCCCCACTCTATCTCTGGTGAATCCTCTTGTTATAGGGCAGCCCCGATACAAAACGGGGTGCCTGACTGTGGGTCTGTTGTAGAGCAACCCCAATACAAAACTTTCCCCCTAACAGGTCCTCACCCGCACGCTTAAAAGGACTTATCAATACTCTACTGCAGGCACACAGGAAAGGTTAATAAAAGGTTTATTTACAAGGGAAGGGGAAATGAGGAAATGTACAGCTCAGGGAGAAAAGTGGGAAACAAAGTTTTAAATGCATCCTACAAGATCTGCTGATCTGGAATCCCAAATGGCACTCTGAGAGCTGGCCACGAGCCAGGAGCCGTGAAGCCAGGAGGCAAGCGATAAGGAGCGAGACCCCAAGGCCCATGTGTTTGGTTTTTTACACCCAACCTGGCTGCTTAACTCTACCCTCAGGTCCCAGCCACCTTCCCTTTGGTGGTGATGGGATTTGTCTTTCCCAATGTCTTGATGACTTTGGTCCGGAGTGGGAGTGGGGTCCACAGAGTATGTATGGGATTAGCTCAGGACATCCTTTCCCCATAACACTCTCACCACCCATCTCTGGCCTGTACCCCCTCTCTTGTATGCATAAATAAATAAATCTTTAAAAAAAAAACAAAACATTGCTTTAAAAAAAAACATTCAAATAAAACATATACAAAACAAAGCACAAAGAAAAAAATTTAAATTATAATAATAAAAGAAAGAGAAAGATGTGTGGAACTGGACCGGAAGACCTAACATATATGAGATTGGATTCTGACAAGGAGGAACTGTTACAGGACAGAGAGAGGGGCACTCTAGCCTGCTCTAAAAAGGTCTGTCATGCACCACATCAAAACAAAACATGTAAGACCTCTAATGGAAAGTAACTTTAATACAATTAGTGTGCAAAAAGAAAGGGGGAAGAATAAAGCTTTCAAATCAAACATCCAAAATTACCCATTCCCTCGAGGGTAAATGTCCAGCCAAACAGGGTTGACCCAAAGCAAGGCCACTGAAGCCCAAAAGCCTGCCACAAGGCTAAGAAAAGGGGCAGGAGAGGCTGAGTACCTCTGGGAAGAAAAGAGCAAAGTCAAAATCAAGACAAAAGCTGCCATTGTCACCTCCCCACAGATCTCTCACCCACATCTGTTTCAACCAGTCCAGGGCCAAGAAGCAAGAGAAGCTTCTTCACATGTCTCTCTGCTCCACGTGCTTCCTCCAGGTCTCCTTCTGGCTCTCCATCCTGCTTCTTCCTTCCCCAGTCTCTTCTCCAGCTTCTCCTCCTCCCTGCTCAGCTCCACCCTCCCTTGGGTGGGGCAGGAACCTGGAACCTCTCATTTTCTTGGGGACACCCTGTTACAGAACAAGAGGGCATGTGATGTGGCAGTAGCAATATTTGAAGAAAACAGCATGGGAAGGGGAGCACTGTGGACTCTGGTGGTGACTGTGGGTGTCTTGGTGGTGAGTGGGATTTGGCATCAACACCTGACAGGGGAGATCCATTACGTGGACAATAATGTAGAAAGTTACCTCAATAGAAAGAAAAATAAAATGAGAGGATCCAAATCTCTAAGCCCCACCACATCATGATGGCAGATCTCTTACTGCCTTATACCAGGATTAATAAAAATCACCATTATTTAATTTATATCTGATTGTTTAATCATTAAATTCTTTAGAGATATGACCTTTCTTCCAGTTAATTCAATTTTTTTTTACTCTACTACTATAGTCTTGCTTAAGAGTATTATTTCTAAAGAACATTTTAACCTCTGCCATATTTAACAGAACAGAATAAATACATTTTAAAGAAAGGTCCAATGACCTTCTTTCCAAAAAAAGTGACAAAAGGAAAGTAAAATGCTAAAAAATGTAATGTAGGATAGATCAGCTATTTCATTAATGTAATAGAACTAGATCATCTCTTAGGCCTCCCTCACAGTCATTCTAGTTTGTTTTGTGGATAAACAGTTGCCTGTGGCTTTTGCTTATAGAATCAGACCTAAGGAATAAAAACGTCTCTATTCAGCAGAAATTTAAATTCACTGCTCATGGTAGTTGAACTTGATTTTTATAAATAATTTCAGGTGTTTCTTTCAGAGTTCTGAATATTTGGCATACATTTTCCTTTTCCTTGCAAGGGAATTCAAATTTGAATGAATTTCTCTTTGATTTTATTATAAAGAAGACTCAGAGACAGCTCCAGGTGGAATTATCCCTGTAATATTTTTGTGTCAGATGCAGTCACAGTGCTATGAAAATATATTTGGGGGTTTATTTCCAATGATGTCAATTTATACGTTTCTGTTAATAGGGGTCCAAAAGATTAAAAGATCATTGGGAATTTACAAAAAAAAAAAAAAATCCCCTGAGAGGAGTTTTTGTACTCTTTGAATTTTAGAAAATTTTGAGTCCTTAAGCTTACCCAAGCAATTATTTTCTCAAAACTTGTTGGCATGATTTTGTATAAAAACTCATTGTATTGTTCATTATTGTACTTGGCTGTATTCAACCTGTGACAATGTTCTCTACAGTGAAAAAACATTTTAAAATTCAGTTCTTACCTAGCAGGATGATTTTATAAATTCTTAATTTTGAAAGGATAAGGATCATTTTGTGTGCATGTGTGGTCAGCTTCGACAATTCTATTATAATATATGATTCAGCAAGAATATTAACCATAATGATGTTTGATAGTTACTCAGTACTAACCTCCTGGGGAAGGTTCCAGCCACTCTATAAAGTTAAGAAAAATGATAAACAAATCTCGGAGATCACGGCATTCACTCCTGAAATGCTGTCTTCCCTAGGGTGAAATTGTCACTGCTTAATAGTGCAGAGTGATGTTTCATGCTGTTTGGAGGAAGTAAGCAAGAAAGAAGAGGACAAGTCACATTTCCTTGCAACTAAATAGGAATTCTTTGTATTTCAGCAACATATCCACAATTTCTGGAGGAACTCTGGCTAGACTCAGGTCTCTGTCCTCTGTGACCAATTCAAATGGCATGGGTACTTGAGCTGGCAGGATGTCAAACCTATATATAAGCTAGGCTTTATCTAGGACATGAAAGCTGAAGTCAGGACTTTGAGCCTGTATCCTCGCTTGACAAAGCAAGATGTAGAATTTAATTCACAAGATGGAGAGAAAAAAAATTGGATATTTTGGGACAAATTTCCTAAATAACCATTATTTTCTTTTATGATTAGCTCTAAAAAAAAAGGGGCCTTTCAATGCAATACCACAGTGTACTAATCGTGATGGACAAACTTCAAGATGACCCCCACTTCCTGGTATTTACACCTTTGCATAGCCCCTCCCCCTTGACTACAGGCAGAACATGTGATATGCTTCTAACTGATAGGATCTGACAAAGATGGTGGCAAGTCTTACCTGTTACTACATCATGCTATAGAAGATTCTGTATTAGCAGACTAGAGTTAATGTTATGAGCTTGATGAAATAAACCATCAAGTTGAAGAAACCTATATAGTAAAGAACTGAAGGTGGGTGTAGTAATTGTGGACATCTCAGACCTAGAAGTAAACTTTGGCCAATAGTTGACAAATAACTGGGACTCTCAGTCTTTTTTTTTTTTTTAAAGATTTATTTATTTATGCATACAAGAATTGGGGTACTGGCCAGAGGTGTGGGGGGTGAGAGGATTCACCAGAGACAGAGTGGGGAACAGAACAGGCAGATTGAAATCCACTGCTGAGGGGAGCAGTGGGTGAGTCAGGAGAGGTCTGCTGTGCCATGTGGGATGCTCCCTGGCTGGCCGGGGATTGAACTTGTGCTGCAGAGGCTGCAGATCACGTCATAGTGCGGTGCTTAACTCCTCGCACCACCAGGGAGGCCCAGTGGACTCTCAGTCTTACAGAAGGAAGGAAATTAATTCTGTCAATAACCTGAATGAGTTTGGAAGCAGATTCTGGCCCAGTCAAGCCTCCAAGTGAGAACACAGCCCAGCAAACATCTTCATTACAACCTTGTAAGTCTTTGAGCAGAGGACGCAGTTAAATCATGCACCTAATACATAGAAATTGTGCTGTAATAAATTTACTTTAAGCTGTTAAATTTGTCATACTGTGTTGTACATCTGTAGAAAACTAATGTTGACCAAATTGGCAGAAATGACACAGAGAAAACCAAGTATTGGCAAGCTATAGATAGAACAATTAGAATTCTTGGGGCCTCTCTGGTGGTGCAAGGGGTTAAGACGCAGCACTATGCGGCTATCCACAGCCTCTGCAGCAAGAGTTCCATCTCTGGCCAGGGAGGTGACCCACATGGCGCAGCAGACCTCTCCTGTCTCGCCCACTCTCCCTTCAGCAGTGTATTTCAGTAGATCTGCCTGTTCTGCTCCCTACTCTGTCTCTGGTGAATCTTCTCACTCCCCCACCCCCCCTATCTCTGGCCTGTACCTCAGTTCTTATGCATAAATAAATAAATCTTTTTTTTTTAAATAGAACAATTAGAATTCTCATATACTTCTGAAAGGAGTGAAAATTGATTTAGAAACTGCTTGGGAGCATCTGTTTCATATATGACTTATGACTCAGTTATTTGCTTCTAGATATGTGACTAAAACATGTGTATACATGTATCTTCCTAGTCACACTACTTATCATAGTCCCAGACTAGACACAGCCCAAATATCCACCTGAGGAAAATGAATGAATATATTGTGGTTTAATCACAAATGGATTGCTATGTGACAATGAAAAGAAACGACCTATAAACATACACAACATGGAACTTACAAACATAATGTCAGAGAAAGAAGCTGTTGATATATATGAAGTTCAAGCAAAGGCAACACTGAACTTGCTATTTAAGTCAGTGTGGTGGTTTTAAGTCAGTGTGGTGGTTTTTCTCATGGGGTAGGGACTAGGTAGCACCTGAGGGGGCTTGTGGGAGCTAGTAATTGTCAGTATGGGTGCAGTGATACATTGAGGGATTCAATCTGTGATAATTCAAGTTACATGTTTATTATGTGTGCATTTTTCTATATGAATGCTTTCCACACAGGAAAGCTCATTTACCTTAACTGAATGGTTCATATAAAGATAATATTTCCTTTATACAGTCTCTCTAGGCCGCTTATGCCTCTAATTCACCTTCCCTTTGTACGTGGGGGGGTGGTGAGAGGAAGGATTAGGGTCAAAATAAGGGGGGGTGCAATTGTATGGGGAATATAACCAAAATGAAAATGCATACATTGTGCAAAAATGAAAAATGATGTAAGAATTATATAAAATAAAATAATATTAAAAAAAAACAAAACTTGGGCCTCCCCTGGTGGCACAGTGGTTGAGTGCTGGGTTGCAAAGCTGCCCACAGCCCCTGCAGTGCCGGTTCGAGTCCTCGGCTGCTGGCAAGGGTCCCACATGGTGTGCAGACCTCTCCTTCCACTGTATTTCATCAAATGAAAAAAAGAGAAAGAAAACCTGAAAGTTAATAAATAAGAAAGTCCAGAAGAAAATCCATATTGTATCATTGTCCAAAAAAAACTTTCCATGGAAAACTACAATGAGATACCGTCTTACACCAGTGAGAATGGCACATATTAAAAAAACTAGCAACAACAAATGTTGGCGAGAATGTGGAGAAAAAGGAACTCTCCTGCACTGCTGGTGGGAGTGTAAACTGGTCCAACTACTATGGAGAGCTGTGTGGAGATTCCTCAACATAGAGCTACCATATATCCAGCAATTCCACTCCTGGGTATTTACCCGAAGGACACAGAAACATTATTTCCAAAGGGCACCTGCACCCCTATGTTTATAGCAGCACTATTTACAATAGCTAAGCTTTGGAAACAACCCAAATGCCCAAAAATAGATGACTGGATCAAGAAGATGTGGTATATATACAACATGGAATATTACTCAGCAATCAAAAAAGATAAACATATGCAATTTGCAGCAACATGGATGGAACTAGAAGGGATCATGCTCGGCGAAATAAGTCAGAAAGAAAAAGAAAAATATCGGATGGTCTCACACATAGCAGGAATTTAGAAAACCTAAATAAGGGACCAGGAAAAAGACTAATTAATACAAAGTAAAAATCAAAATCAACTAGCAACTATAAACTAGAAACACACAAGGGGGGTGGAGGGTTGGTGAGAGGAAGGATTAGGGTCAAAATAAGGGGGGGTGCAATTGTACGGGGAATATAACCAAAATGAAAATGCATACATTGTGCAAAAATGAAAAATGATGTAAGAATTATATAAAATAAAATAATATTTAAAAAAAACAAAACTTGGGCCTCCCCTAGTGGCACAGTGGTTGAGTGCTGGGTTGCGAAGCTGCCCGCAGCCCCTGCAGTGCCGGTTCGAGTCCTCGGCTGCTGGCAAGGGTCCCACATGGCGTGCAGACCTCTCCTGCCACTGTATTTCATCAGTCTGCCAGTTCTGTTTCTTGCTCTGTCTCTGGTGAAACCTCTTACCCTCCCATGAATCTGGCCTGTACCCTGGCTCTTGTATAAATAAATAAATAAATAAATAAATAAATAAATCTTTAAAAATAAATAAATAAATAGTAAAAAAAAACTTTACAGACATTAGATATAGCTGAAAGTACGCACATATGTGTATATATAAATACACACATATATATCTATATGGCTGTATATAGCATACAAAATTATCCCTCAACACTATTATAGATTCTTCCTAAGAAAATGTATTCTCATATAAACCCCAGTAGTTATTAAATTCCAGAAATTTAACTTTAATACAATAATGTTATTTAATTTGTTTAATCGTGCTCTGATTTTATCAGTTTTCCCAATTATAAGTTTTATGGTATTTTCCCTTCCTTCTTCTCCATTTATCTATTATCAATATGAACTGAAAAAAATTAATGACTAATAATTAATTATTGTCCTTAATTATTTTGATGCTCAATAGTCCCAGATTTTGCCAGTAGAAGTCCCTTCAATCTCTCTGTGTCCATTTGCCATGCTCCATGATTTTGAGCACTTCTTTACCTTCTCACATATGACATAGTAGGCTTGTATTTTATTTTCCCTGATTTCCTGAAATCAGCCTTTCTCCAAGGTAGCCTGGTTATTTTTAGTGGAAAATGGCAATGTAAACCAAAATTTGGGTTCTAGGTGTGGTCATTATTATTATTTTTTTTAATATAGAGGCATGTTTTATTTCTTTCTTTGTTTGTTTGTTTGTTTTGTTTATACATGCACTGGGTACAGTCAGAAGCACGGGAGGGTGAGAGAATTCACCAGAGCCAGAGCAGGGAGCAGAGCAGGCAGAAGGACCGAAGTACACTGCTGAGGAGAGCAGCGGGCGGCAGGAGAGGTCTGTGCGCCATGTGGGATCCTTCTCTGGTGGCCGGGGAGCAGCCGGGGATCGAACCGGCGCCCCAGAGGCCGCGGGCAGCTTCGCAACCCAGCGCTCAACCGCTGCGCCACCGGGGAGACCCGTGGTCATTATTTTTTGAGTGCTACATTTCTAGACCTTTTGAGGAACAGAAATGAATATACATAGGTAGATATAGATAGGTGTCTATGTTTATTATCTATATGTATATTATCTATATGTAGGCCACTTATGCCTCTAATTCACCTGTGCCTTGTACTTTGTGTGCAAATGAAAAAACGAGATAGAAAAACTGAAAGTTAATAAGCAGGAAAGTCCAGAAGAAAGAGCATAGTTAAATAAACAGGGCTTCTTGTCAATTCTATTGCCTTTTTACTTTTGAATTCCTAACCTTGCCTCTAGTATACGCAGCAAAGTCATCCCACCATACATTTTTGCAATTGTATACTAAATGAGGCGCTTTCATGGACACTTTGATATCCATAACAACCCTCTCATAGAGCCACAGTAATAGCATTATCACCAACTGATAGATGAGGAAACTAAAAGTTTAATGACTATTTCAAGGTCACAATGCTAATAAGAGCCTAAAATCTTAACTCTGGTATTGTTTACACCATTTCTCACATTCCACTTAGTAAACCACATTAGATCTTGAACATGTCTAAACTTTTCTCTCAATACAGGTACCACAGAGTGAAGTCAGGAGTTCTCTTCCTCTGCAGGACTACTCCATTCCCAGATTAAGTTCACCCACATGTGGTGTGTGAGAGAACTGAACTGTTGCACCTCTAAGATTTTATTGGATAATACAGTTTATCCTCCTTGGTTTCTGTCCAAAATATTGTGGTAAACAAGTAACACATTGAAATTCATCATTTTGATGACAGGCCACTCTAGAGCTAATGAAAATATGGCATAAGTAGAGATGCAGACAGTCTGCATCTGTACAAAATCTTATCAGAAAGAGCCAAGTTTAATTATTCATTAACTTAAGAAAGCCCTGACGAAAATGCAAGTCCTAAGGAGACTGCTTTTTTGAGCATAGTCGCAGACATTTGGAAACAATGTTAGAGTCTAGTGTTATAGAGAGTTCATATATCAGTAGATTTCCTCCACTATCTGAAAGGAGAGCATTCCTGTAAAACCTTTTGGAAGCTAAAATGGCATAAATCCATTATTTTATCTGGACAGATATTTTAGTGTTCCTAGATTCAAAATATAACCTGATCAAATAATATTAAATTATATATAAAACATAAAATAACACAGTAAAAGCAGGGATGGTATGATACACAACCTACATAAAGGAGCTCCTGGGAAGGAGCTTGGGAGTATCTCTCACTGCTCATTGGCCTACCTCTGTGACGGTTACTGCAGAACAAACCCTGAATGCTATTTTTCAGTTTTCATCTTTTGTTGTTAAGTGCAAATTCTCTTTGGATTTCTTTTAGTTGGCAAACATAGTTTCCAATATAACAAAAAGAAAGTGGTGTAATGTAAACTTTTGAAAAGTGGGAAATACCTGTATGTTTTCTTTTTGCCTTTTGATTTTTCTTATTACAGAAAAATCACTTTATTTTTCATTTAGCTTTCTAACTCTGTGCTTGTGCCTTCAGCACTTTCACAACTATTTTCTGTTTCTCAAGGAGAAAAGCCTTCTTAATCCTGTCCTGGACACATTTAACATACATGGAACCACCTAGGTTTGTTTTGTCCAGACACCTTCACAAGAACGTTGGGTTTCAGCACTCCTCTAAGTCAGTCTGGGCACGCATCACATGTGGGTTGTGGTGCTTTCCCAACCTTCTCATTATAAAGTCTAACAATTCTATTTCCAAGGGTTCAGACAGCCTGGTCATGTTGGAGGCTGGAGGCTAACCTACAACAGTATAGCCAACACAGGACTGTCCTGAACGCTTCTGGACATCATTCCCTGAAGAAGCTGAATCTTTTCTAATAACTCTTAACACAAGTCATGTTGAATGAATTCAGTCTTATGTCTATGTTTAACTCTAGTTTTATAACTCTGACATGTATACAAAAGATAGAATTTTATGTGACAATTGTGAACAATCATACCTTCTTGCATTTGCATTACATTTCTCTTAAGAAGAGATCTTCTGTGAACACAGAAAATTGATTTGCCTAAATAATGAAGCAACCATAAAACTCCCCAGAATTTCTTATGTGGAGTAGTTTAGCTCACAGGAGGCATAGGGCTCTGTTCTGAGGTGGGGGGATGTCTTATAACCTTAATAATTATTCTGTTAGGTTTTCCTGGCTTATGACTTTATGAGCTGTGAGTTATTCTTCCCCAGATATAGACAACTGATAGTTGTCTACCTCCTGATTCTTTGGCAGCAATTGTTGACAATCATCCTTTGGAGAAAGACAAAGGATGGAAAAAGCCATAAGAAATGCTTTCTTTTATTTTTTATGATTTTCTCATACTGTCCGTCATCCTTCCCAAATGTCCTCCCTCTCCTATTATAAGTTCATATATAGTCTCACAGTTGATAGAAGCAATATAGTTCAGTAGTGAAATCATGGTATTTTGAGTCAGGAAAACAGGATTAGGTGTCCACTTTACCCAGAAATATCCATGTCACTGAGTTAGTTTCTTTACTTCTCTGGATTTCAACAACATCATCATCATTATCCTGAAGCTCTCCAAGTTCAGAATTCTGGCCTTTTTCAAAGGCATGTACTAGTTTAACAGAAACTAGCTTAATAAGAAGATTCCCTCCATTCTGCCTGATTCTGACATGCGCCTGTATGCACACAAATATGGGACACAAATAAAGCTGAATACTGTGATTTCCATTTAGGAAGCAGGACAGGGAGTTGAAGTAGGAACTTCCTTCCCTCATTCATCAAATTTTATTGAGACATTTCCATGAATCAGCTATTCCTCTAGACACTGCCAATCCAGCAGTGAACAAGAAAGACCCTGTGTTGGTGAAGCTTCCATTTTAGAATGTTGAAAGGACAGGCAATAAATATATAAAGAAAAACACAATGTCAAATGGTGATAAATGCTATGAGACAAAAAACCAAAACAAAACAAAACACCCAATGGGATGGTGCACGGGTATTTTAGAATGAGCCATAGAGGAAGACTCCTCTGGGAAGGCAACAGCTAAACTGAGCCCTCTGAATAGTCAGATAAGATTTGACTACTGAGCTTTCAGGATAAGGTAGCAGTAAGAGAGATTAGCGAGATGAGCCCAACAGTTGAGAGTCCATTTGGGTAGGAAGACACCTTTTCTCTATGAGGCAGGAAGGAAATTTGCAGGGCAGAGATTTTTCTCCTTGGAAAAAAGTCAAGGGCAGCACAGTATGGAATCAAGTGACACCAACTGTCAGATGGAGTGGGCCAATCACTGTTTCAGGTCTTTTGTACAAGAAACCTTAAGTTCATTTGGAAATTCAAGTTTCAGCCCAAGACAGTCCTCATAATTTTCCTCCGAGAAGACCTAGTATGTTCAGCAAAGGAAGTCTTCTGGACGAGAGGATTGTGAAGAAAGGCAGTCACTGGGAGAGAGGGAACACACAACTCATAGATGATAAGAATTAAATCATGCTGCTCACTTGTTGGGAGACTGGGAAAGGCACATTACCTCTCTTGACATCGTTTTGACAACTACAAAATGATGGGTTAGACAAGATAATCTTGGAAGTCCCTTTCCAATTCTAAAGTGGAATTGTTTATTATTACCTCTAAGAGAGATATTTAAAATATTTCTTCTTACTATTTAAGCAGTCTCTGACATATTAGACAGAAATGGATTTGAAGAAACAAATTTTTCTAAAGCATATTGTAGTTTATACTTCTATCCTCCATTCTGTACATAATTTATATTATTTAGATGATTTATGTCCATTAACAGAGGTGTTCCCTTTAAGTTTCATTGTGTCAACATGCAATGCATATTTTGCACAGCATAAATGGAAGACAGTCTTGTAGCATTCCACCAGAGACCCACATTTGGGGTTCTCCATTCAATCAGATGGGAATCCACCTATCTCCTGTGTCACTAGTATATGATAAAAATTCTACTTCAAGATAAAACTCAAGGCAACATTTATTAGCTTCCAGGTATCCAAGAACTCTGTTCTGCAAGACTGTTTAAAGATCAACATGTAATCCATAGTATTAGTACTTTGACAATTAATAAAAAAGCTACACTCACTTGAAAGAATTTTCTCTCTGATAACTCTGAATCTCAGTTGGATGTCAGCTCTTCCTGCCAATGTCTCCTATGCATATCCGGTCTGACCATAAATCTCCATTACAGGAAATAAAAAGTCTAATCAATTTATTCATGTTCTCTTCAAGCTAGATCCAATACAAATGCCATTTATTATAAGTTTTTCATAACTTCAGTTATTTCTGGCCATTTATCTTTCTGATAAATATCAGAATTTGGTCTATGCTATTCCTCAATGTGTCTTAAATTTTGTGGTTTTTCCTTTTTATATTTAGGGTTTTGTTCACATTAACTATTTTAATATTTTTCATGTTTGCTCATTTTAACATCTGCTTCATTTCTGGGTCAGTTTCAAGTGACTCATTTTTCACCTTATCATAGGTCATATTTTATTTCTTTTTCATATCTGAGAATTGTTTATGGGATGAGACTTTTGTAAACATTACCTAGCGGGAACAGAATCTTTTTGCATTCCTGTAAATATTCTTGAGTCTTATTCTGGGATGCAGTTAGGTTACTTGGAAAGAGTTGGATCCTTTGGGTGCTGTTTTTAAGATTATTTTAGGCAACAAATACAACAGCATTTCATCTAGGGCTAGTTAGTCTTCACAATAGAAACAAACTCTTCTGAATACTCTACCAATGATGAGGTAGGTCTCCAGTGTGACCCAAGGAACAGACATTATTCCCAGCCCTGTGTTGGTAGTGGATACCATTACCTCTAAGCCTTTTGAGTGACTAATTTCTTAGCCTAGAATCAGCACTCTGCTGAATACCAGAAGAAGATGCTCTTCAGACTTCCAGAATTCAATCTCTGTGCATATTTCTCCATTCTGGTACTCTGACTTATGAATTCTAAACACCAGAAGTTGCTCATTCCCCAACTTTATCACTGTCTCCCCAACTCAGACTTCACCTGGGTTCCCCTTCTCTGAGCTGCAGTTAGAAATGTTCTTAAGGCATCAGTTGGGGACAGTTGTAGGGTTTGGCTCTTATGTGTTCATTTCTCAAGGATCAGGTGCGTGAAGTTCAATTTCTCAAAAATGACCTTTTTAACTGCTTGTTGATCTTGATTTTTACTTTATTATAATTAGCCTTTTTCCCAGTCCTTTATTTAGGTTTTCTAGATTCCTGCTATGAGTGAGACCATCTGGTATTTTTCTTTTTCTTTCTGCTTATTTTGCTGAGCATGATCTCTTCCAGCTCCATCCATGTTGCTGCAAATGGCATGAGTTTATCTTTTTTGATTGTTGAGTAATATTCTATCGTGTATATGTACCACATCTTCTTGATCCAGTCAACTATTTTTGGGCATTTGGGTTGTTTCCATAGCACTACAGGTGGGGAGGAGGGAGTAGGATCAAAACAAGAGGGGGGTGGGAATTGTATGGGGACTATAACCAAGATGAAAATGCATACATTGTGCAAAAATGAAAAATGACGTAAAAATATATAAAATTTAAAAAAACCAATAAATACATAAAAATGACCTTTTGATATATTTTGTACTTTTATTTGGTTGCTTTGGGGGAGAGAATAATTTTGGTCCTTGCTACTCCATTCTTTATTTTTTTTTAAATGCTTCTTTCAAATTATAGTTCATTCAAAAAATTTCTCTGTAACCACACTGGTCTTTTTAGATGCCTCTTATTTGTCTTCCTCATTTCCAGTAAGATATTTCTATAAATTCTCATTCTAAACTTATTCTAAGCTCTAATCTCTAAGTGTAAAACCCTGAGATTATACCCCATTACCTAGATCCCAGGATATCTTTGCAGACACTTATTGTTCTCTGAATCCATTTGCTTGGTCACATATCCTTGTAGTTAGGCAGGGCTATATGACTAGTTCTAATGAACACACTACGAATGGAAGTACATATGCTATTTTTGGTCAAAGTTTGTTGGGTTTTTTTTTAAGAGTGAATATTCCATTTATTCTCTTCACTCTTACTGGGAAGGCTGAAATCACAAACTCAGGACTCATCATCAAGAAATGGTGGACATTCCATGAGTCCACATCCCTGAAGTGGAGGTCACTACCAAATTGCCACTCAATATGTAACATGACCAAGAATAAATATTTGCTGTGTAGAACATCTGAGATCTAGGAGTCAGTTTGCATTAGCAAATACCTACTCTGACTAATTCACTAAAATAATATACATTTTTTCTATAAAAATATTTTTTCTTAATATCTCAATTGTAATACTATTTTACTACTTGGAAATAGCAATAACTATTTTTTAAAACTCCCCAAAATAATTTTGCAGCAAAGAAAAAAATGTTATAAAGTACTAGGAAATAATGACTATGAGGACCATATAAAAATACATGAAATGCTGAAAACCTATATACAAAGGAGTATTAATAACTGATTTATTTAGCAAATGGCCAACAGGCATATGAAAAAATGTTCAACATCACTTGTAATCAGGGAAATGCAAATCAAAACTACAATGAGATACCATCTTACACCAGTGAGAATGGCACATATTAAAAAAACTAGCAACAGCAAATGTTGGCGAGGATGTGGAGAAAAAGGAACACTCCTGCACTGCTGGTGGGAGTGCAAACTGGTCCAACTACGATGGAGAGCTGTGTGGAGATTCCTCAACCTACTAAAGATAGAGCTTCTATATGATCCAGCAATTCAATTTCTAGGTATTTACCCAAATGACACAGAAACATTATTTCCAAAGGGCACCTGCACCCCTATGTTTATAGCAGCACTATTTACAATAGCTAAGCTTTGAAACAACCCAAATGCCCCAAAATAGATGACTGGATCAAGAAGATGTGGTACATATACACAATGGAATATTACTCAGCAATCAAAAAAAATAAACACATGCAACTTGCAGCAACATGGATGGAGCTGGAAGGGATCATGCTCAGCGAAATAAGCCAGAAAGAAAAAGAAAAATACCGGATGGTCTCACTCATAGCAGGAATCTAAAAAACCTAAATAAGGGACCAGGAAAAAGAATAACTATAAGAAAGAAAAAATCAAAATCAACAAACAACTATAAACCAGAGACACAGTATGGGGATGCGGGGAAAGGAGGGCTTGGGGTCAAAATAAGGGGGGTGCAATTGTATGGGGAATATAAAAATAAATAAATTATTTAAAAAACAAAAAAATAACTGATTTATTTATTAGTAGAAAAATGCACTATGGCCAAATAAGCATGATTTTATGTTAGGAAAACTACTAATATAAACCATCATGTCAAAAGCTTAAAGAAAAATGGAATCTCCATAGATATTAAGCAGAAAACTTAGATCTGATTTTAAAAAAGACAAATCTTAGCAAACAAGGACTAGGGAAAGGGTTCTTTAAAATGGTAATAAAAATTCCATCTCAAACCAACGACCAGTATCATAATATCATACTTAATGACTAATATAGTTTTGTTATTTTTGAAGTAATGAAAAAACAGATTTCCTCTATCAGCACTTTTAACCTTTTTATTTTATTTTATTTGTAAAATTTGGCCAAAATAGGACAATAAAAAGCAAGAAAACAAAACTGTCGTTATTTGGAGAATGTTTTATATAGGTAACTCAAGAGAATCAACTGAAAAGATTTTAGAAGGAATAAAAAAAGTTCAGCAATGTGACTGTAAATAAGTGAAAGTTAGATTTCTGTATGCCAGCAAAATCCAGCTTTGAGCAAACAAAGGCAAATTGCCAGAAAGCAGAGAAAAAGGCCTCAGTGACATTTATTAAGGTAACTCATAGAAACTGAAGCAGCAGCCCAGTGTATGAGATTAATATTGTCCTTCAAACCTGAAAGAAGCTTATGGATATCTTGCAAGGCCAGGTTTCAAGCACTAGGAGAAGGATCTTTGTCCTAGGGAGATGGGACTTATAAATTACTTAATTGGGGAGAATACCAGTCCCTCACAAAGCATAATCAGGATTATAACAGAAACTTATCCTCATCATTGCACTGCCACCTCAGCATTCATGATTTGGGAAACACCATTTCTTCCTTTGATATTATTTGAGGACTGTGGCAAATTCTATTACCCAAAAACAGTCAACATGTTTCTGATCCCTAGAATATTGCCATGCTCCATCAAGAGCAGGGTTTATCTAACCTGTCCTTGAACTTGAATTTGCTTGCTTGTGACTTCGCTGACAAATAGAATACTGAGGATGTGACGGTAAGTTACTTTCAAGACCAGTTCAACAATAGGATACAGCTTTTTTTTTTTTTTAAGATTTATTTATTTATACATACAGAACTGGGGTACAGGCCAGAGGTATAGGGAGTGAGAGGATTCACCAGAGACAGAGTGAGGAGCAGAAAGGAGGACTGACTGAAATTCACTGCTGAGCAGAGCGGCGGGCGAGTCAGGAGAGGTCTGCTGCGCCATGTGGGTCTCCTCCCTGGCTGGGGATCGAACTCATGCTGCAGTAGCTGCAGATAGCTACTTAGGCTGCATTTTAACCCCTTGCACCACAAGGGAGGCCCCAGGATACAGCTTTCAACTGGTGCTTTCCTTCTAGAAGCGTTGCATGGGGGAAACCAGTCACTATACTTTGAGAAAGCCCAACCTATCCTACTCAGAATAACCATATAGAGAGGCCAATATGAAGAACTCGAGCTCCCAACCAACAGCAAATGTGGGCTGCAGACATGTGAATTCATTCATCAGATGGTCTCAGTCTCCAATCTCTGAGTCTTCTAGTGGAAACTCAGACATGAAGGACCAGAGAGAAACTGAACTAACTGTGTCCTACCCAGATACCTAATTCATGAATCTAATAGATGGTTCTTTATGCCACCAAATGTTGGGATAATTTATTATGCAACTCTAATTACTGGAACAGGGACAAGAGTTTAAGTCTCACATCTGTAGACAAGAGTCTAAGTCTTGCATTTGTGTGGCCTGAGACCTTTGTCCCCACCTCATTGTTATGCTAGAGTTGATTGCTTTAACACTTGACTTTAAGTTCAGTGGAGTTCTGCAGGTCAGTTGATTGGGCGTCAAATTTCAGGGGATTCATCAAGTTCTCCACTACTTCTCAAACATATAGAAAATTTAATGGGAAAAGATCACATTCATAATAATAGCTGACAAAATATCTAGACTTAGTTATCTAGAAGAAATCATTCAATATTAAAGCATTAATTTTCACAAGTTAACATATAGGATTATACAACTAATGGACAATTCTAGAGAATTTTTCTTGAATTTCACATGTTAATTCTAAAATTCATCTGGAAAAATGAAAAGGGGATTTTATGAAATTTTTGAAAAACAATAATATCACTTAGGATCCATTCAGGACACAAACAAAATAATAATTCAAACAGCAAAGTTTTAATAACAAGAACTATTAACCATAAAAGAGAAGTGGCTCAATTAGAAGCTAACTAGTAGGAAGTAATGAGATCTAAAAAATTATAACAACAACATATATAATAAGCAGCCAGGAATTCTAAGGATGCTAGAAGAAAAACATCTTTCAAGAACTGAGCTTTTAACCTATTGAAGACACAGCTATGGCTCATTGCATGGCAGAGAAGGCAATTTCTGGTATTGTACCAGGGAAATTTGCTTGAAATTTGCACTCTAGATTGCTGGGGAAACCTCTACACTGAAGATGTCTCACTAAAAGCATTTTACTGTCTAAGGGGAGTGCTGGGGCAATATGTGACTGCTGAGTACTTTAGACTACAAGCTAGGCACTAGAGAACCCCTACCTGCTGCAGACACTGCCAAGTGAACACTCCAGAACTGAGGATACTTCTTCCTGAAAAGTCTTTTTAGCACCCTCTACTGATAAAGATTAACATCATGCCAGAGAGCAAAGATAAATATTTAGGGCCTCCCTGGTGGCGCAGCAGGTTGAGCGCAGTGCTGTGCATCCTCTGCAGCACGGGTTCGATTCCCGGCTTGCCAGGGAGATTCCCACATGGTGAGGCAGACCTCTCCTGCCTCACCTCCTGCTCCCCTCAGCAGTATACTGCGGTCCTTCTGCCTGTTCTACTCCCTGCTCTGTCTCTGGTGAATCCTCTCACCCTCTTGTGCCTCTGGTCTGTACCCCAGTGCTTGTATAAATAAATAAATCTTTAAAAAAAAAGAAAAGAAAAATATTTAAATGACCAGCCCCATTTTCCCAGAGCATCCAATGAAGGGTAAATTGGAAGCTAAGAAGCTATCAGTTCATTCTTGGACAGAAGGTGATTTGAATAACTGCTATCTGATATTAATATATATTTTATTTTATTTTTTAAAGATTTATTTTTATTTATTTATACATATGAGAACTGGGGTGTATGCCAGAGGTGCAGGGCAGTGAGAGGATTCACCAGAGACAGAGTGGGGAACAGACCAGGTGGATTGATTGAAATACACTACTGAGAGAAGCAGCGGGTGAGGCAGGAGAGGTCTGCCATGTGGTTTAGCTCACTGGCGGGGAATTGAACTCGAGCTGCAGTGGCTGCGGATAGTTTGATAGTGCTGAAACTTAACCCCTTGCACTACAAGAGAGGCCCTTGAAATATATTTTAAAACTATAATAATGACAACAATATTAGTGAGGCACAAGACTCAAGAAACATATCAATGGAAGAGAATAATAGAATAAAAAGCTCAGAAACAAATGCGTATGTGTGTGTGTTACTGAAACGTTTCTCCAGTACAGATCTTGCTTTACAGATTAAATTTCTTCAAGTGAATTGGCAGAGGACTCTTTTCTCTATCAGAGACTTATTTATACATATCTGTACATAGGTGTGTATACATACGTGTGTGTGTATACACAAATGTATTAAAGTGTGAAAGGAGTAGCATTTCAAATCATTGAGGAAATAAATTGTTGTTAAGAAATTAGTATAAGGTTAGATTTCCTTTTCACACCATATTGGAGTAAATTCCAGATGTATTTTTAAAAATTGAATTTCGGAAACTTGATACTTTCATTATTATTGCATCCATTCTCTCTGACCCTAGCAATGGAGCACATTTCCCAGGACCATTCCACTTGTTGGCATCCTTGACAACAAGTACAACTCTGATAGAGAAAAGAGTTCTCTTTCAGTATACTTGAAGGGACTTAATCTGAACATCAAGAGCTCTACTGGAGGAGAGTTTCAAAAAGAAACATCCAGGCAGATGGGAAAACAATAAAAGTAGATAGGAGATTCAGTAAGAAGACAGCATGACTAAGCTATAATATCAGAATACCACTATAGAGAAGTAGATTTCTTGGTGTTTATAGTAATGTTAGTAATATATGATATATATTATATATCATAATATATATAATAATGATATAGTAATATATCATATATGAAAATGTAGGAATGGTAGACAAAAGGATGAAAAGATTATGCCAATAGCAGTATCATAGTGCTTGTAAGGGAAAGGAATTACTTACTTTCTCTCAAGGCAGTCCTAATAAATGAAGCAAGAGATTTTGTAAAAGAGAATGATCCACTCTAAACTACACAAAGTTAGAGCTTCTTTACAGACAATCCTCCCAGAGTTACACCATATAGGTTTTCAGAAACAAATGAAATATATAAAAATGACCTGTCTCTAAAAATAACTTACAAATAACCAATAAAAATCACATGTACAATGAGTTTACATAGAAATCAATTCTCATCTAGACTGCTGTGTATCGTTTAATTTACAGGTGGTATACTCAAAGTGTGTGTGAGATTCACATAGCAAAAAAAAATTATTTCATTTTTTAAAATTGTATTTTAAATTTGTTAAAAAATAGGGTTAATTGAACTCAAAAAATATGTTTCTGAAAGTAATAGTAAATAAATGATAAGGGAAAATATTGTTATATTTCCTAAAATTGAAAATCTTGATCCTGATAAGAGTCCATAAACAGAATTTTAAGGACAATTTTTAGAAGAAATTTTTGAAAAATTCATAATAAATTTTGCCTATCACTAACATATAGAGTTCTTGAAAATTAGTAAGAAACATTTCAAAGCCAGTAGAAATGATGTTAAATAAATCTAAGTAGTCAACAAATATATTACTTCATTAGTAATCTAAGAAATATAATTTTAAAGAAAAATGATTTTTTGGGACAACTGGCAAATATATTTTAATTATAAAAAGTATCTTAGAATTATGCACACCTTTCATCCAGGAATTTCAGTTCTGTGATGTTCTCTTTTTTTTTTTTTAAAGATTTATTTATTTATTTATTTATTTATTTATACAAGCACTGGGTACAGTCAGAAGCGCGGGAGGGTGAGAGAATTCACCAGAGCCAGAGCAGGGAGCAGAGCAGGCAGAAGGACCGAAGTACACTGCTGAGGGGAGCAGCGGGCGGCAGGAGAGGTCTGCGCACCATGTGGGACCCTCCTCCGGTGGCCGGGGAGCAGCCGGGGATCGAACCGGGTCTGCAGAGGCTGCGGGTAGTTTTGCAACCCAGCGCTCAACCGCTGCTCCACTGGGGAGGCCCTGTGATGGCAGTAACGATGGATATTCTCAATAGTGTGTGACCAGTTTGTTAATGACAGCATCATTAGTAATAGTCTAAAAATGGAAATTCTGGGCCTCCCCGGTGGCGCAGCGGTTGAGCGCTGGGTTGCGAAGCTCCCCGCAGCCTCTGCAGCGCCGGTTCAATCCCCAGCTGCTCCCCAGCCACCAGAAGAGGGTCCCACGTGGTGCGCAGACCTCTCCTGCCGCCCGCTGCTCCCCTCAGCAGTGTACTTTGGTCCTTCTGCCTGCTCTGCTCCCCGCTCTGGCTCTGGTGAATTCTCTCACCCTCCCGCGCTTCTCACTGTACCCAGTGCTTGTATAAAAAAAAATCTAAAAATAAATAAATAAATAAATAAAAATGGAAATTCTTTGAGAATCCAACAATAGACAATGGGGTTAGATCTATTTTGATAAGGTCCTACCAAAGAAATACCATATAGGGGCCTCCCTTGTGGCGCAAGTGTTAAGACGCAACCTATGAAGCTATCCACAGCCACTGCAGCACGAGTTTGATTCCCAGCCAGGGAAATACTCACATGATGCAGCAGACCTCTCCTGACTCGCCCACTGCTCCCCTCAGGAGTGTATTTCAGTCGATCCACCTGTTTTGCTCCCCACTTTGTTTCTGGTGAATCCTCTCACCCCCAGCGCCTCTGACCTGTACCCTAGCTCTTCTATGCGTAAATAAATAAATCTTTAAAAAAAAAAAAAAGAAATACCATACTGACTCTAGTTTTAAATTAACTAGATTTAAATTTGTCTTATAATTCTTATCTTTAGAGCTTTGAGAAAGTTTATTTTCCCTATTTCTCAGTATAAATGTGGACGTAAAAGTGCTTAACCTGATGATTGACATACGCAGTAAATAAGATAATCCAACAATGCTCTCATTACCTAGCATCTAGCACATAGTACCGTTGAAAATTAACTATCAGCATTTTCTTTTAATGGAGTATCATGTAGACATTACAATAATATCTTCATAGACCATGTAATGAAATGGGGAAATGTTTACAATATATTGTTAATGGGAGTAAGCAGGCTATAAAATTTTATATAAAGTGTAACACAAATTGTGCAACAAGAGAAACAGTGCAGGTACTGAAAGGCAGGCACTTCAATAAAAAAATTAGGTGTTGGCACAGCGGTTGAGCGCTGGGTTGCGAAGCTGCCCGCAACTTCTGCAGACCCGGTTCGATCCCCGGCTGCTCCCCGGCCACCAGAGGAGGGTCCCACATGGCGCGCAGACCTCTCCTGCCTCCCGCTGCTCCCCTCAGCAGTGTACTTTGGTCCTTCTGCCTGCTCTGCTCCCCGTTCTGGCTCTGGTGAATTCTCTCACCCTCCCACGCTTCTGACTGTACCCAGTGCTTGTATAAATAAATAAATAAAACAAATCTTTAAAAAAAAAATTTAGGTGTTATCTTTATTTTTAATTAATTTATTTTTAATCACACCTGCCCCATATGCTTTTTGAGGCAAAGATTTACATCACTGTATTTGTTTTAAGTCTTATAAATTCTAATCCCTACAAATGTATGTTTTAATACCATGCCTACCATCAAAACCCCAATAATTCTGTATCATGTTCCACTGGTCCCCATCCATCCCCCAACCCCACTCTTCCACCCTTCCCTTCTGCTTGCCTCAGTTTTGCTGCGAGATGTCAAGTGTTCCTTATTGGTTTGGTTTTGTCCCATCCTTGGTTTTGTTCCTCTGTATTCCATATGTAAGTGAAACCATCCAATAGATTTCTATACTATTTTCTCCCTTGCAATTCTCTATGTTTTCTGTATTCCTGGACAATAAACATCCCTTTCATAATTTTAAAAAAAAGCACTTTTCATAAACAAAAAAAATTAATCTGATACAAGCTGAATATGACTAGCTTTCCTATCTTTGACTATCACAAAATATTATAGGTCATTTTATTCTTCCAAAGTTCTAGCACTTTACTAACAAAATTCTTTCATGTAGGCTATGATTAGATCCAAAGTAACATTTTTTACTTCACTGCTTTCCTTGCCTTTTGGCAGATGCAATTATCAGGAAGGCATGTCAAGAATGTATTTTTCCTGGTAATAGCTGATTTAATGCCAGTGTCACATTTAAAGAGATGTTTTGATTTTTTTCTCTTTGGACTCTGATAGGATTAAGGGTAGAAGCATAATGACCCTTTGCTGGTTGCCAATATCTGGAAGAAACTTTTTCCTTTGTTAGAAATGAAGGGCAACACAGCACCCATTTTTACCTTTTAATATTTTTTAAAGATGTATTTATTTATTCATACAAGAATTGGGGTATGGACCAGAGGTGCGGAAGGGTGGGAGAATTCACCAGAGACAGAGCTGGGACCAGAACAGGCAGATTAATTTTTAGTATTAATGAATCTAAGTTGCCTAAACAACAGATTAAAAATGTTAATAACAAAAAATGAAAATAATAAAGTGAGTCATTAGGTATAATTCATACACAAGAGGAGGCTTAAGGACATATAAGTATAAAGGGGCAAAGATGATTGGGAAACATATTAGAAGCTGCCTATCCCAAAATCTTAATACACAAAACATGTCTACAAATACTGTCTGGGATTCTGGGAAATGTTTTTAATTGCTTGATAGTAAGTTCAGTTAAAACTCAGAATTGTGTTGCTAAAAAAGAAGGGAGAATTAATTATTTGTTAACAATTGTTATTCTCTGCCATCCTCATTGACCCTTTGATTTTCATCCCCTGATCTCTCTTTTTTCCTCCTGTCCTTCTCTCCCTTCACTAGAGCCTTTGTCCTAACCCTTTTTTTAATAGAATCCTTCATATTTATTGTTGCTATGTAAGACACTGGGCACAGAACACTATCTTCTTTACTCACAGCCTCAGGAACAAGCAGTTTCTCTCATTTCACTCCCTAAACCTCTCTTCTAGATGAACCTAATGGCAAAACAAAAGCTTGTTCTTTGTAAAATCTCACAAAGTCTGTTTTGTTTTGTTTTGTTTTGTTTTTTCATTGCCACTGTAGCTACCTTTAAAGGGATCCTCACCAGGTCATAACTGGAGATAATCCCCTCTTTTCTTAAAATATTTCCTCCTAAAATGCATCCTAGATAATCCTAAGAGATGAAACTTCCTAAAGAGCTGTAGGGAGGTATAAAAAGAATTCATGAATAGAAATTTGGGGAGGTGGGATTTAATATTCGTTTTGCTCCTTGCAAACACTTATAAAACCAATGCCTTCTCCTAAACTAGAAAGATATCTACCCTGGTACCCCTCTATCCTTCCTGTTGCTGAGTCATAGATTTTCCCAAGTGTATTTCAGACACTGGGAAGTTTTCATTCTAATCCAGCAACAGAATTTTGGGTTTGTATTTTTCTGGTCCATTATATAACAAGTTTGCCTCTTTTTTTTTTTTTTTAAACCCATTTCAAATTCAGCTCCTTAGCTCCACTGCATAGCATGTGTAATCTACAAAGTAAACTTATTGGGCTTGTTGTCGTAGGGTGAAATCATTTGCTCTAAGGAAGTTCATCAATGGCTCCCTCAAGGATTCTGAGGATGTCTGAAATTCATTGAGATAGAGAAGTATGCTGGAGACTTTGAAACATTCTAATAATAGCATCTAGGTGCCTTGTAATGCCAGGCATGGGTGAATAAAATAGATTGAACCCAGCTGTGCCCATCATGTACTTCACATCATTAATGATGGGCAAGAAATGAAGCGTTTTCAGTACTACCTCAACAAGCCATTCCACCAGGAAATAATTTCCTTCAGTCAGTCAGGCACTGTGAAGTCATTTGAAGGATTTCCATCACTTCTGTTTCAGCCAAATGTTTGCAGTTCTTCAATAATACAAGTCTTTTGGAAAAGGGTTTTAGATACAAAATCATGAGAGGACGAGACAAGACAGTGGCTGGACTCTGATCTTCCCTTGTTTCTACCAGCCGCTTGCTGCATCACTGGCACAAGACACCCACCACCCCCGCCTGCTTTTCGACTATAGGCTAGAAATTGATGGCTCGAGGGAGGTATGTGCCTAACAGAAGTCAGTGGAATGCTTTGAAGAGATTGTTATATAGTTTAAGTTCATTACTGATATTAATCAGTCAATTTTCCAGGTGCACTGTTCATGCCAATTAATATAATTAGTAGTACTCAACAACTTCCACTATGAGCATAGCACTACTTCCACCTTTATTATTTTTTTTTCATATTTGCATTTAGCCTTTTACAGAGCCGTGGTGGTAAGCAATACTTACTTCACTCATAGATAAAGCAATCAGTCATGAAGTAAACTTTTTATTTTTTGAGAAAATGATAACCTCTTCCAAAAAAGTTCTTACTCTGCCATGCTTTAGTACAGTGACTGCTGATAATTGTTCATGCTATTTCTGTATATAAAAAGCTGACAATCTGAAAGTCAATAATATTTGATTATCTTTTTTTCATGCCTTATACAGCAATTCATTCTTGACATTATTCAGTATTGACCTCAGTGTTAGATGGAAAATTCTCTTCAGTGCAAGACTGAGGCACAGACATACCCTGAGGCAGTTTCAGGTTTTGACTTGGAATTTACATCAAAAGTTTACATCACCACTTAGTGGAGGGCTAGGGAAATATTGAACCAACCTAAGGCAAATATCATCTAAAGAGTAAAACCTGCCTTCTAGTCTTATCCTAGCCCAGTGCTGTCATGCTGCTAATGGTTCCCAGCTCTTTCGCAACTCAATGCCCCACTTACTCATTCCTCTTCCCTGATGAAGGTTCTTCTATTTCAACATTACCTAGAATCCTCAATATTCAAAGCTGGAAAAGAAAGCAGTTTGTCTGGTCCATCGATCGTGTGTATGGATTCTTTCTGCAACATTTGTCAGAATATTTTCCAGCCTGTGCTTGAGATCTCCTAAAATGAGAATCATTACCTCTGCAGGTAGCCCATTGCATTGTGAAAAATCTAATTGATAAATGTTTTCTATTGGATTAATCCACTAATGGTTACTTTTTACCTGTGGAATTTTATTCATTTGTTCATTGAGGAGGGGACAATTGAACAGTTCCGAGGGTTTCCAGAAGAAGGGTGGGGAGATTTCCTTCAGATGGACAGAGAAAGCAGAAAGAACAGTATGAGTAAAAGTACAGAAAACCCAGCTGCAAGTAGTTTGGGATAGAAAGTACAAGCCTTCCTTTCTGTTTCTTTTTTGTCTTGGAAGAGTCCTTCATCCTTTACCAACCATGTCCTTCTGCAGGACCTTGCATTACCAAGTTTCACTCCATTTATCTTCTGTCTTTCTGTGTTTCCTGCATCCACTCAAAAATGTCTGAGTCTTCTCCAACATAAATGTCTTTCATCAAGACTATCTGGTTGTCACTGTTTGTCCTTCCTTTCAGAAATTATTCATGGGTGCTCTTGAAGTTGTGGTTCACTAAGGACACACCCGAATCACCCAAGTCCTTATTTAAAATGTAGCCTCCTCCAACTTCAGAACCAATAAATCAAAAGCTGTGTGACAAGCTGTCTTTTTCTCTTCTTTTAAAATGAAGCACTCCAAGATTCAAGAAGCACTGATGTCGCCTACACTCCCAGTCTCTTCAGTCCACAGTAAGCAAGCTGCTCCCACCTCTTTACTAGAGCTGTCCTCCTAAAAGCATCGGTAAACACCACACTGATAAATGCCATAATCTCTTTGCTGCAGCAACTACCCCTTCTTAAGTTCTAAATTCTTTTTTTTTTTTTTCCTTCCTGAAATCACCACCCTGGTGATTTTCCTCCTTTGGCTTGTCTCCTTTTTCTCTGACTCGTTACTTGCTCATTCTGTAAGTGAAACTGCTTCCCAGGCATTCATCCATGACCCTTTTCTCAATCTACATCTGCTCCCTGAGGACATCTTCTAAATCATGGCTCCAACTACCATCTACAGATTTTTCTGGTATTTGAAAGAAGAGCCTTCCTGTGAAACCTTTCCTGAGCTGAAATGACGTAAAGCAAAGAAGCAATTACCATTAACATACATGGAAAAAAAAAGTGATCCCATATCCCCTCCAATAATCTGCCAAATCATACCAAATAAAACTTAAAATAACACAAACATATAGTAAAAACAAGAATGATAAGATAAATACAGCTTGTATAGAGAGCTAATGTAAACACCGTGTCGTTTCACTTCTCAGAAGCTGCATGGTAGCAAGTACAGCAGAAGGCTGAGAGGTGGTGATCATGCTGTGTTAGGCTGTGGAGTTGGGGTGGTTGAAGGTACAGGAAACCAAGGAGCAAGAGAGAGAAGAGGTCATCTATTAATAACTTATCATAGTCCAAGTCCCTCTCAGCAGGCAAGTAACTAGTACCTATACCTTTGTGTCTATCTGCCTCAATGTTGAAGGTTGAAGTTCATCAACCTGTGGATGATGTGGAAGGCTTGCACTGCAGTGGTATGCTTGGCTGCTCAGCCTCATGAACTCTTCTAATATGCAGGTCTTTGTCAGCACTCAAAACCTGCTGCAAGCCTGTATGCCCTCTCAAAATTAAGGCCACACTTCTCTGCCGTCATCGCAGTACTGTCAATCAGAGTAAAGGCCTCACATTTCATATTCAGTTCCTGAACCACTTCATGTTCTTGCCCTGTGCAACTGCATCCATCTCAGTTTGTATCCTTTCCGACTGCTTCTACATCATCTTTTCAGCTGTCATTCCCATTGTCTATGAGATGCCAAACCCCCCTCAACATCACGTCTGTCAACTTCCACTTGACACTGAGATGTTACGTGTTGATTCCAGGAAGAGGAGGATGGCAGTGTTGCCATTGCCGCTGTGGGGCCTGCTGTCCCTCCTACTATTGCTTCCAGCAAAACGAATGCTGATTTCTAATTGCACTTTTTAAAAAAGATTTATTTATTTATTTACTTACTTATTTATTTATTTATGCAGACAAGAGCTAGGGTACAGGCCAGAGGTGCATGGAGGTGAGAGGATTCACTAGATACAGAGTGGGGAGAAGAACAGGCGGATTGACTGAAATACACTGCTGAGGGGAGCAGCGGGCGAGTCAGGAGGGGTCTGCTGCGTCATGTGTGTCACCTCCCTAGAAGGAGATCAAATTCATGCTGCAGTAGTTGCTAGTTGTGGATAGCATCATAGTGCTGACACTCAACCCCTTGCACCAGCAGGGAAACCTCTAATTGCACTTTTTGTTGTGAAATAAAAATGCTCTTTGGATTTCTTTTGATTAGGGCAAACAGTCTTCCATAAAAGTGAAGTGGCCTTATGTAAAATTTTGAAAAGCAGGGTATATTTTCTATACCATCCCCAACACCCATCTTTTTGCTACAACGCTATTCAAGTTTCCTCTGAAGAAGGACAAAGGAGTGAATTTAAAAAATGTGCACACAATGGAATGTCACTCAATGATGAACTTTTGCCATTTGTGACAACATGGATGAAACTAGAAAGGGTAATCAGGAGGAGAAAGACAAATATGGATGGTTTCCCTCATATGTGGAAGATAGAAAAACAAAACAAAGGATCAGATAAAAACAAATCAATAATAAACCCTCGAAATCCGACTGTGGTATTGAAGGAAAGGGACAGAGGGAAAATAAAGGAGCAGGGATAATGGACTATGGGGAGGGCTGAGGATGTCCTGATGGAGGTGTGGTGTGGTGATAAGCATGTGGGATATGCCTTTGAGTCACATGCAGTGTTGTAAGCCAGTGTTACCTCAAAACAAAATAGAGATTTCCCACAAATTCCAGACAAGATTTCTCCCTATATTACAAGGGAAGCTGGCAAATGTTTTTCAGCTTGATAGATTGTTCAGTGCTTTGTTACTAAGGAAGATGGTCTACTGGGAGGCAACCGGTAAATCTGCTATGGAGGGAATGGTTGCACAGCCAGCACTGTCTCTACTGCTCTCACTATTCATTCCTCCAAGCCAGCCAAACTAGAAAGAAAACATCTCCTTCCGTTACTTCCTATCATTTGACTGAGCCCCGATAATTTTGTCTACAAAAGATTTAACAAGTCTTTTCTTCTATCTTAATTTCCGCTGCCCCTGACCTTCATGATGTCTGGACTCGCATCATAACTTCCTTCTAGTCCTCTGTACATTCGGACTTTTTAATTCACTCTATTTCCCACACTATCTTAAAGTCCTTTCTTAAACACAACTCTCGTGCATTATAACAACTACAATAGCTTCCTATTCCTTACTGAGTAAAGTTACTTAACACACTTAGTATTGTATGCCAATCAAAACAACCTCTGACTTCTACCTGCGCTATGGTCACACGAGATCAAATACTTTTAGAGCCGCTCAGGTAGCATTGATTTTCTGAATGATCTCTGTTTTAAAAACATATTGCAATAAACTGCTAACATGTATTTTTCTCTTTTTCCAAAGACTGCTAAATGCTCTCAGCCAATGCGCTCTCAATGTGTTTTCCTAGGTTATGTCTATTCTGCAGTGTGTATATATGCAGTTTATTCCACTACAGCCTCTCTTCTTTCTCATTTACTTTTATAATTTGACAGTTTGGACCTACGGTGGCTAACCACAGGCATGCATGCTATATTCTTGGACTGATCACAAAAGAGTGAAGGGGAAAATAACTACCTGGATTTAAAAAACAGGTTTTATTTATTATTGTTCTTTTTTAAGTTTTTTTCCCTAGTGTCACTGAGGTATAGATGACAAATAAAAATTGCATATATTGAATATGTTATTTATCTGCCATAAAATATATATTGCACATATAATATGTATTTACATATATGCACATATAATATAGTAATAGTTCATACATGCAATATACATGTGTCCATAATGTAACTCATGCTTTGATATATGTATACACTGAAAAATGATTACCATGATTAAGTTAATTGACATACATATCACCTCACATAGTTACCATTTTTTATGTGTGTTGAGAATACTTAAGATGTATTTTCTTAGAAAATTTCAAGTACGCAACACAGTAGTTTTTTTCAAGGTGTATAATATGATGTTTTAATACAAATTTATATTATGAAATAATTATCACAATAAGGTTAGTTAATATAACCTTTACTTCACATCATTGCTATTTTTTTGTTGTGATAGTAAAAATATTTAAGGTCTATTTGCAGTAACTTTTAAGTAGACAATACGCCATCATTACATCCTCAGAACTATTCCTCTTATAATGGGAAATTTGTGCCTTTTGACCAAAATCACATTTCCACCAACTTACAGCCCCTGGTGGCCACCAATGTACCCTCTATTTCTGAATTTCACTTTTAAAGATTCTACTTACAAGTGAAATATAGAGTATAAAACACCAATTCCAAAGAGGCTCAAGACTGTCAGAGAATAATGGGGAAAAAAAGAATAGCAATCATCAGATAATTAAGGACTGGTGAGAGTCCTCTGACATTTGAGAAACACTATAAATATTACTGTAGACAGGAGGATTAACCATTAGTTAAGGTGGAAGATGCTTAGACTGGAGATCCTTCATGACTCCAGGGATCTGAAGACAACTAAGGAAATATAGCCAGGGGATGATACTAGTAAAATATTTTCCCAAATTCATATTACAACAATGCCATTTATATTGACTTAGTTTGTGTTTTATTTCTAGGAATGCATGCCATCTTCATGTGCTTAAAGGGAGAAATAGATTTATCATGGTGCTGAGAAAACCTAAGCATGAGGAACCCCACCAGTACATGTCTTCTGGGGTTCCTGGCAGGGCCTAGCTAGGTACATATTCATATGGCTGTATAGATATTTTCTAGTAATTTAAAAGTGACAAAAATTTGCAAAAATAGATACATTGCTACTATCCAGAGACTCAGCTTGAGTTTTGCTCAGTGTTTGCTAATGTCCTTTGTAGCAAAGTGATTCAACATAGAATCATGTGCTGCTTTTATATTAGGTCTTTCTAGACTCCTTCGATCTGGAACTGTTTCTTAGTCCTTCCTTGGCTTTTATGACCTAGCTTGCTTTTGAAAATTTCAGGCCAGTTATTTTGTAAAAGAGCCTTCAGTTTGGGTTCATCTGATGTTTCCTTGTGGTTCTCATTATGTCTTCTCAACTAAGACATGGTTTCTATTTGTTATTGATGTTAACTTTGATCATGATTAAGGTAGTGTTTGCTGGAGTTCCTCTACTCTAAAGTGACTCTTTTTCCCTTTGTAACTAATGTATTTCCTGGGAGATATTTTGAGACTATGTGAATTTTCTATTCTTTCAAGCACTTCTTTTAGCATCCATTAATGACTTGAATTATTGCTGTAATGGTGGCCAAAAGGTGATTTTCTAATTCCTTCACATTCCTTCTGCATTATTCTACTGTAAGTAAAAGCTTTTTGTCCTCCTCGTTCATATCAGTGTGAATTTATGATTGTTATTTTTAGTCAGTGAACAGTAATCTGTTATTATTATGCTTCTATCTCAAATTGTTTTAGATTTGGTCTGTAGGTGCCCCTTTAAACTGGTTGCTATGAATATTGACATGCCATTCTTTAAGTACCTCTTGCTTTTTAATATAACTCTATTTTCCAAGTTTATTATGTAATCTCCCTGCTCCAAACCTGCAATGGTATTGAAAAACCAAGATCTGGGGACTAAGTGTGCTCATTCCTTTGCAGATGTTGGACTCACCCAGCCCGCTCAGTGGAGAAGTTAAGGAATATACACATAAGTACACATGTACATCTGTATTTATTTCTATATCTTTTTACGTTTGAGTTCACACTAATATTCCAATTGCAATCCAGCACCACAAGGTTCATTTTAGTTGTCTCCTTACCATACTTATCACTCTGAACTCTAACTATGAGAAAGAAACCTGATTACCAAAACCTCAACTTGTGTTTTTCTTGGATCAATACTCCCTTAATGTAACCCATCTCCCCTACGGATGTCCCCTTCAGCCCATGCCAGAGGGCACCTGACCATGTGCTGGCTTTCTCTTCAATCTCTTCAGGTTCCGACACCCTGCTCTGGGCTATCCCTACCATCAACCCACCACAGCATGTCCCCAGCTCAGATTTCATCTGTACCATTCTCAGACTCCAATCACCTACCCTGGGGCTCATGGGAAATCTCCTCATTCTTCTCTGGTTCTGACAACCCACATCTATCCATCCTCCCCTACCTCTACCCTCAACACACACACACAGATACCCATTTGAGCTCTGACCCTTCAAGCTGCTGCTATCACCACCACAAGAACAGATGCTTCTCCCTCTTGGTATCAATGAATGCTTTTTGGATTAAATTATTCAGAAAATAAGGGCAGGATGGAGAAAGGACATCTGTGTTTTTATAAAATAAATATACCCATGCTTTCATAAATTTAGAAAGGTAAGTTCTTTTTTTTTTTTTTTTTTTTTTAATAATGGTTAATTTATTGGTCCTTACTATGTGTCATACCAAAGTTAAGTTACATAAATTATTAGATCAATTATTGTCACTATCTTCTTAAAATCTATTGGATTTTATTATTTGTATAATGGTTTCTTTTTTTTTTTTTTTTTTTTTTATTTTTTTTTTTTTATAAATTTTATTGTTATATTCCCCATACAATTGCAGCCCCCCCATTCTGACCCCAATCCCTCCCCTCCCGCCCCCGCCCCCCTAAAAGTGTCTCTGGTTCATAGTTTTTTGTTGATTTTGATTTTCACTTTCTTATAGTTATTCATTTTCCTGGTCCCTTATTTAAGTTTTCTAGATTCCTGCTATGAGTGAGACCATCCGGTATTTTTCTTTTTCTTTTTGGCTTATTTCGCTGAGCATGATCCCTTCCAGCGCCATCCATGTTGCTGCAAATTGCATGTGTTTATCTTTTTGAATGCTGAGTAATATTCCATGGTATATATGTACCACATCTTCTTGATCCAGTCATCTATTTTTGGGCATTTGGGTTGTTTCCAAAGCTTAGCTATTGTAAACAGTGCTGCTATAAACATAGGGGTGCAGGTGTTCTTTGGAATTGATGTTTCTGTGTCCTTTGGGTAAATACCTAGGAGTGGAATTGCTGGATCATATGGAAGCTCTATGTTTAGTAGGTCCAGAAAACTCCACACAGCTCTCCACAGTGGTTGGACCAGTTTGCCCTCCCACCAACAGTGCAGAAGAGTTCCTTTTTCTCCACACCCTCGCCAGCATTTGTTGTTGCTAGTTTTTTTAATATGTGCCATTCTCACTGGTGTAAGATGGTATCTCATGGTAGTTTTGATTTGCATTTCCCTGATGGCAAGTGATGTTGAACATTTTTTCATATGCCTGTTGGCCATTTGCATTTCCTCTTCAGAGAAGTTTCTTTTTAGCTCTTCTGCCCATTTTTTGACTGGATTATTTTCTTTGTTGTAGCTGAGTCTCATCAGCTCTTTGCAGATTTTTGTGATCAGTCCTTTATCATTAGTGTTGGGTGCAAAAATGTTCTCCCAGTTGGTGGGGTTTCTCTTTGTTTTTGTTATTGTCTCTTTTGCTGTGCAGAAGCTCTTTAATTTGATGTAGTCCCAGCTGTTTATCTTTGCCTTCACTATCACTGCTTTGGGTGATGTGTCTGTAAAGATGTCTTTGATGTGCAGATCACGTAGTGTTTCGCCTATATTTCCTTTTATATATTTTATGGTTTCAGGTCTTATGTCTAGTTCTTTAATCCATTTTGAGTTGATTTTTGTGTATGGTGTGAGGTAGTGGTCAAGCTTCATTCTTTTGCATGTAGCGACCCAGTTTTCCCAGCACCATTTATTGAACAAACTTTCTTTGCTCCAATGCATAGTCTTTGCTCCTTTGTCAAAGATTAGTTGACCATAAATCTGTGGGTTTATTTCTGGATTTTCTATTCGATTCCATTGGTCTGTATGTCTGTTCTTGTTCCAATACCATGCAGTTTTGATGATTATGGCTTTGTAGTATAGTTTGAAGTCTGGGAGTGTAATGCCTCCATTCCCTTCTTTTTTTTTCAGGAGAGCTTTGGCTATTCGGGTTTTTTTGTGATTCCATATGAATTTCATCAATAATTGTTCTATTTCTTTGAAGAATGACATTGACATTTTGATTGGAATAGCATTGAATCTGTATATTGCTTTTGGAAGGATGGCCATTTTAATAATGTTTATTCTTCCAATCCACGAGCAGGGGATGTCTCTCCATTTCTTTGTGTCTTCTTCTATTTCTTTTAACAGTGTTTTATAGTTTTCTTTGTATAGGTCCTTTATCTCTTTTGTTAGATTTATTCCCAAATATTTGATTTTTTTTGTTTCAATAACAAAAGGGATGGTTTTTTTGATTTCTTCTTCTTCAGATTTATTGTTTGTGTATAGGAAGGCTACTGACTTTTGCATGTTGATTTTGTATCCTGCCACTTTACTGAACTGATTGATGAGTTGAATTAGCTTTTCTGTGGAGTTTTTGGGGTTCTCTATGTATAATATCATATCGTCTGCAAATAGTGATAGTTTGACTTCTTCTTTTCCTATTTGGATTCCTTGGATGTCTTTCTCTTGTCTTATTGCCCTGGCTAGGACTTCCAGTATTATATTGAAAAGCAGTGGTGAGAGTGGACATCCTTGTCTTGTTCCAGATCTTAATGGAATTGCTTTCAGCTTTTCACCATTGAGAATGATGCTGGCTGTTGGCTTGTCATAGATGGCCTTTATGATGTTGAGGTATGTTCCTTGTATCCCAAGAATTTCAAGGGCTTTTATCATGAATGGGTGTTGCACTTTGTCGAAAGCTTTCTCAGCATCTATTGATATTATCATATGGTTTTTATATTTCTTTTTGTTGATGTGTTGGATAACGTTGATTGATTTTCGGATGTTAAACCATCCTTGTGCCCCTGGAATGAATCCTACTTGGTCGTGGTGAATTATCTTATGGATACATTGTTGGATTCTGATGGCTAAAATTTTATTGAGGATTTTTGCATCAGTGTTCATTAGGGAGATTGGCCTGTAGTTTTCCTTTTTAGTGTTGTCCTTGTTCGGTTTTGGTATTAGTGTAATGTTGGCTTCATAGAACGTGTTTGGTATTGTCCCTTCCTTCTCAATTTTTTGGAAGAGTTTGTGAAGGACAGGCACTAATTCGTCTCTGAATGTTTGGTAGAATTCATTTGTAAATCCATCAGGTCCTGGGCTTTTGTTTTTGGGGAGGTTTTTGATTACCATTTCAATTTCGCTAATTGTAATTGGTCTGTTTAGGTGTTCTATTTCTTCTTTATCTAGCTTTGGGTGATTGTAGAGTTGTAGGAATTTGTCCATCTCCTCTAGATTATTAAACTTATTTCCATATAACTGTTCATAGTAGTTACTGATTATTCTTTTGATTTCTGCTGTGTCCGTTGTGATTTCCTCTTTCATTGATGATCCTGTTTATTTGTGCTTTCTCCCTTTTTTCCTTTGTGAGCCTGGCTAGGGGTTTGTCTATTTTATTGATTTTTTCAAAGAACCAGCTCTTGGTTTCATTGATCTTTTGGATTGTTTTTTTAGTTTCAATTTCATTTATTTCTGCTTTGGTTTTTATTATTTCTTTTCTTCTACTGGTTTTGGGGTTTTTTTGTTGTTCTTTTTCTAGATCTTTGAGCTTCGAGATTAGGTTGTTTCTTTGAGTTCTTTCTTGTTTCTTGATGTGAGCTTCTATTGCTATATATTTTCCTCTTATTACTGCTTTTGCTGCATCCCATACATTTAGGATATTGGTGTCCTCCTTGTCGTTCAATTCAAAAAATTTTTTAATTTCTTCTTTGATCTCCTCATTAGTCCAGTGGTCTTCCAGTAGTGTGGTTTTTAATCTCCATGAGGTAGGAAAGTTCCTTGCCTTCTTTTTATGGTTTAGTTCTAGTTTGATGCCTTCATGGTCAGAAAAGATGGTTGGTATGATTTCAATCTTGGTGTATCTGTTGATGTTTGTCTTGTGCCCCAGTATGTGATCGATCCTGGAGAATGATCCGTGTGCGCTTGAGAAAAATGTGTACTCCGTTTTTTGGGGTTTAGTGTTCTATAGATGTCTGTTAAGCCCAATTGCTCTAGGTCCTTATTTAGAGCTTTGGTTTCTTTACTTATTTTTTGTCTTGTTGATCTATCCATTGTTGATAGTGGTGTGTTGAAGTCTCCCACTACGTATGTGTTTTCTCTGATGTCTGTTTTCAGAGAAGACAACAGTTGTCTGATATATTTTGGTGCTCCTTCGTTTGGTGAGTATATGTTAATGAGTGTTATTTCTTCTTGAAGTATTGTCCCCTTGATCATAATGTAGTGACCATTGGGGTCTCTTTTTATCTTTTTGAGTTTGAAATCTGTTTTATCTGATATAAGTATAGCTGTTCCTGCTTTCTTTTTGGCCCATTTGCTTGTAGGATTGTTTTCCATCCTTTGACTTTGAGCCTATTTTTATCTTTTGTAGCTAAATGTGTTTCCTGGAGACAGCAAAAGGTTGGGTTTTTTTCTTAATCCAGGCTGCAACTCTGTGTCTTTTTATTGAAGAGTTTAGTCCATTTACATTTAGAGTTAATATTGATATGTTAACATCTGTATTTGCCATTGTGTTTGTCTTTCCTTTGATTTTATTTATTTATTCTTTTAATAACTTTTTTTTGTTTTTGGCCTTCTTTCATTGTTATTCGTCCCTCTGAGGTTCTGGCTTTAGGACTCCTTGTAGTATTTTTTGGAGTGGGGGTTTAGTTGCAATGAAATTCCGGAGTTTCTGTTTGTCTGGAAAGGTCCATATTCTTCTTCAAAGAGGAAGGAGAGCTTTGCGGGATAGAGTATTCTTGGTTGGCATCTGTTTTCTTGGAGTCTGTTGACTATGTCCCTCCACTCTCTCCTTGCCCGTAGTGTTTCTTCGGAGAAGTCTGATGTCAGCCTGATTGGCTTTCCTTTGAATGTTATCTGTTTCTTCCCTCTTGCCAGCTTCATTATTTTTTCCTTGTCCTGGATTCTTGGGAGCTTTACTATTATGTGTCTTGCTGTATTTTTCTTTCGTCGTGGAAGTTTGGTGTTCTTCTTGCTTCTTGTATATCAATTTTCAGCTCCTTCTTCACATTTGGGAAGTTCTCTTCAATTATCTCTTTGAATATTTTCTCTGTTCCTACTTCTCTCTCCTCTCCTTCTGGTATTCCTATAACTCTTATATTTCCTTTCCTCATGGAGTCAGATAGTTCCCGAAGTCTTTCTTCATTCTTTTTCCTTCGTACTTCTCTTTCCTTTTCTGTTTTGGTTCTTTTTATTTCTGTGTCTTCAAGAGCACTTATTCGTTCTTCCATTTCATCAATTCTGCTTTCATTGCTTTTCCCAGAATTCTTTAGTTCTTCCACTAATTCTTTGATCTCCTGCATTTCTTTTACTTCCCTCTTTAGGGACTCAATTTCATTCTTCTGATCGTTGATTATTTTTCCCTTATCATTGTTTTCCTTTATGACTTCTGTCAGTTTTTTAATCACGGCAATTTTAAATTCTCTTTCTGGAAGGCTCAGAAGTTCTTCCAAGTTACTGTCGTTGCAATCTGGGGGCTGGTTTTCTTTTTGTGGTGTGCTTTTTCTCTGGAGAGTTGCTAGGTTGCGTGTGGTTCTTCTCCTCCCTACTGTCTGTTTTCTAATTTGCCGTATGCGTTGGGACACTGTGTTGTTGGGACTGGCCGGCATCTTGGGTGGGCTTCTCTTCTCCCCTCTGGTTCCTCCTGGAGTCATCTGTCAGTTTCAAGCAGTCTTTATTGGAGAAAGGTCCCTGTCCTAAAATGTCGATGTGGGGACACACTCCCCTGTGCGCCTGGTCTGCCCCGGCGGTGGGTTCCTGCTCCCCCTCTGGGCTTGGACTGCAGGCCAGAGGGGTCTGGCGTGGGCGAACTTCCCCCGCTCACCTCTGGCTCCTGAGGAAGCCTTCTGCAGGTAGTCTTTACTGAAGAAATGTCCCTGTTCTAAAATGGTGATGTGGGACACACTCCCTGCGCGTCCGGTGTCAGGCACACTCTTCTGCGTGCCTGGTCTGCCCTGGCTGTGGGTGCTCGCTCTCCCTGTGGGCTCAGACTACTTGTTCGGAAGGGGCCGGGTGTGGGCTAACTCCCCAGCTGGCCACTAGTTCCTTCAGGAGCCTGTGCTGTCTACAAGTCGCTAGGTGGCGCCAAAGATCTCTCCTAGAGCCCTTGGGGAGCTGATTTTCCACGCCGTGGGACAGGGAGCAAAGCGGGGATGGTAGGGTACACCTCAACGGCTTTGGGGTGCTGTGTCTGCCTTGTGTCCCACCGTCGTGGGGAACCCACGCCCCTAATTTCGTGCCCCGGGTCTCAGTTCCAAAGCCCTCAGTTCCAGGACGCGGGCTGTAGCCCAGTTCAGTGGCGCGGGAAGGGCGCCTTTTGCACCGCTCCCGTGCCTGGGCGCCTGGTTCCTGCTTACTCAGGAGGGACCTTCACCTCAGTGAGGACCTCCGCGCCTCCCCGCAAGCCTAGGTCGTCTCCCAAGCCTAGGTCGCAGGCGCGGGGACCTGGGCAGCCGCGATCCTGGTCTGCACTTGCTTTTCACGAGCGCGCCGCTATCCGCTCAAGCTTATGGGCAGCCCGGGCTGTGTGTGCGTCTCCCGGGGTCTTTGTTCTTCTCTAATGGCGCCCAGAGCCATTCGCTCACCGCCGCGGCGAATCCTGCAGGGTTCTCCACAGCTCCCGTTCACGGGGTGTGGTGGCTGCAATAGTTCCTTTCCACTCACAGTCCCGCTTGCTGCCTCGTTTGTTTTTGTTGGCCGTTTTGGTTTGTTGTTTCCTCCCCTCTGCCGGTCGGAGAGTGCCGCCTCTGTGGGCGGGGGAGGGGAGCAGGGTTCTGCGCTTCCCTCCCTTCTGGTCCTCTTTTATGGCACTTTCTTCTTTGGGCAGTTTGCTGGAGTCACCCGTTTATCTTCCGTGTCCCAGTTCTCACTGGGACCTGCCGCTTTTCCTCCCTATTCACTTTTTTTAATGGGAGATCTTACTCGCAGCGTCTCCTCGCGGCCATCAAGGTAAGTTCTTTTTAAAGACAATCAATTAAGATCGCTATCTATTCCCACAACAGCTTCCCTGGTCACGTGACCACTAGTGTGTGTGGCACTGGAGAGGTCGTGAACATTATGGGATTCAGTTAAGGGGAATTGATTGGCAGTCAAATTTGTTTTGGATATAGTAAATATTTATGTGGGTAAATAGTGTATGTTTATATTTAACTTTGTCTCCTGAAAAGCATTTATGTATGACTTGACTTAATGAAGTCAAACAAATCTGTTTAATTATAACCTGTCACTAAGCAACATTTGCCATCAAATATTGAGACAACCTAGATGCTTTAAAAGGTAAGAACAAAGATCTTACTATTGTTCAATAATACGCTTACAGCATCTGCGCCATGTATAACCCATACTTTAATCATAGGTGGGGGGAGGGGAGGGAATTGGCTCCTCAATTCTTGAAGTTTTGATTACTTTGGTATTTTGTAAAAGTTATTTGTTTTCTGGTTCATTTCCTAGATGGAATTTTTAAACACACACACCAATTTAGATATTTTTTTCTCGGTTGGCTAGAATTAACAGTATGATCTGCCCAATACAAAGCTGTTCAAGATTAGCAACATGGATGCAGAGAAGATGCAAAAACTATTTCAAAATTAGAACTCAAAAATACTATTTAATTGTAATTTGGCAGTCATTTTGTGAACATTTCTATAGAACAAGTGTGAAATTACGAATTCCTGATCAGATATATATGAAGAAACTTCCTTTTAATATATTGAAGTGTACTTTTATTGAAGAAAAATTTAAAAACCAGATGAAATATGAGACATGGTAAGGATGAATGATAAAATCTATAGAAATTATTCTGTTGTTAAAAAGTCTTCATAGGAAGAGATAAAATTTGAATAAAAGTAATAAAAGGTTCATGAATATTGTTTGATAATCCAGTTAACAAAATGGGGTGAAGCTTGTGAATATGAAGGCAAAAATATTAAATTTCTTGCTGATCTGACACAAAATTACTGACATCAAGAGCAATAAAATGAAATTCATGCTATGCCACCATAATGAAAATATTAATGACAACAGGATGACAATGTTAATTCAAAGAGACTTAAAGATGAGTCACCGCCAAAAAAGCTGCAACTCACTGAAATCTTCCAGTTTGTGTTTAAAAGATACTTGAATATGTTTCCCTGAATTTAGTAATACTCCTAAAATTTAACATAACCTTAACAACAAAGAGCTGTGAAAATGAGGCATATTTTTTCTAAACTGGTAATAATACAATACAATTTTATCAACCATCCTTAAAAAGTTAATGAATTATCTTTCTTTTCCCCATACATATCATATTATAAAATCATTACCATATAAAGAAGCTATGAAAGAATATAAGTCCCCCAACAATGTTGAGAAAAATTATAGAGTTACGTAAAGAAGTTACCTAACGCAAAATTATTTTATTTATCTGGATTTTGTGAAGTTTGTGATATTTGTCAGCTTTTACATTTATAAGTTGTTGTCATATACGTTCTCATTCTAATTAAATCTTCACTTGAATATTTAATTGTATATTCATAACTTTTATTATTTTTATTCCAGAGGATCTTCCCCATGATCTAATGTTCAGGCCTCACAGCATCTGGATCTGTGCCTTACACAATTTCAGAATTCAAGCTGGCTTCCAAATCTTCACTCGTGCTATCCCTGTGCCTAAACATGACACCTCCAAGCGTATACTTTTGCTGTTATTTAAGATGTAATTCACAGGACCTCCCCGGTGGCGCAGTAGTTGAGCGCTGGGTTGCGAAGCTGCCTGCAACTTCTGCAGACCTGGTTCGATCCCCAGCTGCTCCCGGGCCACCGGAGGAGGGTCCAACATGGCGCGCAAACCTCTCCTGCCGCCTGCTGCTCCCCTCAGCAGTGTACTTCAGTCTTTCTGCCTGTTCTGCTCCCCGGTCTGGTGAATTCTCTCACCCTCCCGCTTCTGACTGTGCCCAGTGCTTGTATAAATAAATAAATCTTAAAAAAAAAAAAAAAAAGATGTAATTCACAGGTAACCTTCTCTTTGAAATATTTCAGCCCCACTCCCACTTAACCACTCCCTCCCTCCCCCAGGCAAGTGGAATGTTCATATATTTAATTATATCAGCAAACGGACCTGATATCTTCAAAGGCAGGATGGTGTCACGCTGTCACCCTCTCTCAAACTTCTATCTGTTACTCAATAAGATTCATTAACTACTGGGAGACTGATGAATTTATGAATGAGTTGTAATGTCACACAATAACACATGCAGTTGCCAATAACAAGAGAGTATGGTGTTTTCTTTTTTCTTTTGTGACTTAGATTTCTGGATCTTTTCCTGAGCTCCTTTGTGCCTGTAAGGCTACTCTTTTTCTTTCTTTCTTTTTTTTTTTAAATGATTTTATATATTTTTGTGAGGAAGAACCAGGGTGTAGGCCGGAGGTGCTGGGGGTGAGAGGGTTCACCAGAGACAGAGTTGGGACAGAACAGGTGGATCTACTGAAATAAATGGGAGCAGTAGGCAAGACAGGACAGGTCTGTTGGGCCATGTGGGTCAACTCCATGGCCGGGGATCGAACTCAGGACATGGAGGTGATAGTGCTGAAACTCAATCCCTAGAACACCAGGAGGCTCCATGTAATCCAACTCTTAAGGCAGGTCTTTCGTTGGTGAAGAAATACTTTTATTTTCTTTCTTTTTCAAAATGCTTTTTTCTAAAGTAATATTGGTTTATAATATTATGTAGCTTTTGGGTGTACAGTATTATAATTGTAGATACAGCATTATAAATATAGTATATCTGTACATACCAAAATCTAGTTCCATCCTCTACATAGAATTGACCCCTTTCATGCAACTTACCTACCCCCTTCCCCTTTGCCTTTTGGTAACCGTTATTGTGTTCTTACAGTCTCAGAGAAATACTTCTATTTTCTAAAGTTTTTGTTAAGTTATCTTTTACAAACATATAATTTATTAGGGGAAAAAAGAAGAACATGCTGGGTCCATAAGACTCAGGGGAAAGTTTTCATTTCTTTAGATTGTACACAGTGGAACCAAAGCCTTTGAAAATAATTTCTTTTGATTTCCTGATCTATACAGCAATCTATTCACATCCCTTCCCTTCCCTCATACACAATGAGCTTCTTCTCTGCTTCCCCCCCCCATAATATATTTCATTTCCTCCTTAATATTTGGCACATTAACTCTATTTCTATATTTCAATTCTTTGCACTGCTTAGCACCAATGTGCTTAGTTTCAGAAGTCACTTGGCAGGCTTGCCTGCTGCAGTTATTCTTACTTGCTCATGCCAAGTAGACTTGCATGAAGCCATACCTGCCTTTGCTCAGGCCTTAAAGGTACATTGTGTCCTAGACTAGAGGTGTCACCATGACCATAACTTACCTGTGCCTCTGCTGGAGCACTGCAAAATTAACTGGAGCCTCCACTCTTCAAAACAGCATGTATCCCATGTTATATATCTGACCATTGTTTACTGAAATGGGGGCAGCCTGTTACCACTGAGTGAGTAGTTTATCATCTTGTATTTGCATCCAACATTCATTTATGCAGCAAACTATAAGTGGGCACTTATATGCATTAGGGATTATTAAGATATTAGGGATACAACTAGTAGGGCCAGGTATTTTTCCTCTTAGAGTTTCATATGAATTATAGTTACAGAAAGCAGAGGGACTGTAGAGCAATCTGAGTTTGTACCCTGGCCCTGCCAGGATATCCTGAGTTTGTATCCTGTAGACAATCTGAGTTTGTATCCTGACCCTGCCTCCAACTAGCTGTGAGAGAGTATACCTGGCAGGTCTTTGGTTTTTATCATACATATAATGGAAGAAATAATATTCATGTTCTAGTGCGTATGACTTTCAGACCATCACTAAATGGAAGAGAGGGATAGGGCATACAAACTTCCCAAGGCTTTAGTAATTTTAATTGGAAACACATCTTTTTCCCCCAAGGCCATAAAAGGGCTGGGACTACGGAACAGCTCCAAAGGCAAGAGAAGTGGTCCCGATGACAGACCCGGCCCAACACAGGTCAGACACCTCCCTGTTTCTTCCGAATCCCTCCCCTGCATCAGGCCCCAGCTCCAGAGCAGAGACTAGTACTTGACAGTGACCCTGACTGGGAGAAACATCAAAGAGAAGATGGGTAACAGCTGCCTGCAGTCTCAGAGCAGCCTCTGTGTGGACAACACTGAGAAGTGAAGATTCTAAAGATAGACAGCATTCCTCAGATTCCTAACTTCCAGGCACTTTGCACAGTGAACATGACCTTGGCATTAGCTCTTGGTTGCTGCAGGTGGAGCCAATAACCTATTCCTTGGTTCAGAAAGAAACAAAAAGATCTAGGAATAGGACAGAAAGATAGCTGGAGAACAGAATTATTCTTTTGGGCACAAATCAAGAACTGTTGGTTTTGCTGAATTCTAGTATTTTCTGTAACCATACACCATAGTCTTTTCCCAGTTTTGTAGCTACTGCTACTACCTTTGCAGAACAGCAATCCTTTTGGACTGAGAGTCTTCCACATGCCAGATGCCTTGCTAGGGCGTCTCTATTCCATCAGCACAGCTCTTTAAGATGTTGTTCCATTTTCTAGATGAAGAACCTAAATTCAGAGAGAAAATAAGTCAATTATATATGGACGTACATGGGAGCCCTTGGATTTCTACTTGGGCATCTGGCTTACAAAGGCAGGCTGCTTCTAGCTCCCACTTTGTAGGTGCTGGGCTTTGATGACATGAATTGTGAATGAATCTTGAGCCTGCTTCCTTCTGCACAGTGCCCAGAGATTCAAATATGGGCACTTAAACTTTTCATGCCTATTACTTACTTTGTCATCTCCCGAGGTCAATGGAGCTATGGATTGTACAACAGGGAATTGGGAGAATTGCTACTGAAAGGCCTGGCTCCACTTCAGATAACTCAATGTGTGTGTGTGTGTGTGTGTGTGTGTGTGTGTAAAATTATTGCCTGAACTAACTTTACCCGGAGGGTACTGGAATTTCACAGTTACAAGTAGAAACAACAATATTCCTCTCCAATGTTTTATCACCTCACTTCTTCCAAGAAATCTTTCCTGAATAAATCGACCAGCAGCCTGTCATTCTAACACAATGGCGACAAAGAATGCTTTATCTTAATTTGCTTCATTTTTAGAAAACATATGATGTTTCCATAACTAGGTTAAACAGTTCTGAAGTAAAACCCATTTTTCAATGTTGTTCATATCCACACTGAATGTTGTAGGGGCTCATTAAGTATTCTCTCTTTTAAAGCACTGTGCATGATGGGTAGGGGGGAGTAACCAGAGGGGAAAGCGGTGAGAGGATCTGGGTTTTTTTAATTTTTTAATTTATTATTTTTAAAAAGATTTATTTATGCATACAAGAACTGAGATACAGGTCAGAATTGTGGGAGGTGAGAGGATTCACCAGAGACAGAGTGGGGAGCAGAACAGGCAGATTGACTGAAACACACTGCTGAGGGGAGCAGCCGGCTAGTCAGGAGAGGTCTGCTGCACCATGTGGGTAGCTCCTTGGCCAGCCAGGGATCGAGCTCAGGCTGCAGAGGCTGCCGATAGCTTCATAGGTTGCGTCTTAACCCTTTGCAGCACCAGGGAGGCCGGATCTGGGTTCGTTGAATAAAAGGCACTTAGATATACGGCGTGTATTTTCCTAGGTCACACCAGTCTTGGGGAGGCTAAGGAGGAACCCAAATCAAGGGATCTTTAACTAAAGAGGGCCTGGCTGGTCTGGTCCCTCCAGATGAGCCATGGGAAACTCTGCTCCCCGGCTAGACCTCTGGAGTGGCTGAGGAAATCCCCCGAGGTGTGCTGCTAGTGGACACCCAGATACATAATCCTCCTGGCTGCAACCCTAGCGGGGCCTTTGCCCTCCTTTCCCAGGTAGTATTGCTTGGGTATCCGGTTGCTGTGGTGATTTCCAGCACCAGGTGGCCGAGATCCTTGCTCTTTCACTCACATAACATGCCAAGAGGATCCCAGGAGGCTGACCTGAATGGCGTTTCCTCGGAGTAACTGCTGCAACAACATGCCAACCGCCTTCAGGCTGAACTGAGGAATTTACCCCGCCCCTCATTTGGTTATATTGTTACAAGCCACCAAGCAGACCTGGTGAGCAGCTTCTTACGGGACCCTTCTCCCCAGGCCCTCACTGATCTCTGATGCAGAGAGAGCCAGGGAGCATTCTGAGCAACATAAACCTGTTAACCTCAACCTGACCTTGCCCGCTGACAATGACCCATTGTCTTGGAACCTAGCCTGCACACCTCAGCCTTCTTTGAATGAATTCTTCAGGCTTCTTCCAGTGAATTCCTTCCCAGAAGGCGCCATGATTCCTCTTGCAAATAACACCCTGGCGGGTAGAACTGCTCAGCCTGTCCTGCATACTTGTTTGTGGAATATCAGTACTTGTAGTGGCTTCCCAGACCCTAGGACTCACTTTAGAACTCTGCTGACGTTGGGTCCCTTGGTCATTTTCAAGAGTGAATTCTAAAGAATGTCTGTGTGCCGCTGAACAGCGCTCTCAAAGATCGCGGCTCACCCTTTTTACCCACAGCAGTTATAAGTGGGTTTGGAATTTTTTCAAGTTGTTTCATAAGACTCCTGTTTAGAAAGCTATTTTGTTCCTTTTCATTTTCAAAAGTAGTCCTTAAACTATTTAAGCATCTAATCCTTGATATTAAATACATTGGACTGGCTTAACTGTTTTATCCTAAATACATGTGAAATCAGTTATTTGTAGGAGTTATTCTACTTATGAAAAACTTGCTGAAAATTAGAAACTTGGCAGGCAGCCGGGGTAGAGAAGTACAGTTTCAAACTTTCTTTCTTTCTTTTTTTTTTTTAAAGATTTATTTATTTATGCATACAAGAACTGGGGTACAGGCCAGAGATGCAGGGAGTAAGAGGATTCACCAGAGACAGAGTGGGGAGCAGAACAGGCAGACTGACTGAAATACACTGCTGAGGGGAGCAGCAGGCCAGACAGGAGAGGCCAGTCTGCTGCACCATGTGGGTTGTTCCTTGGCCAACCAGGGATTGAACTCATGCTGCAGAGGCTGTGGATAGCTTCATTGTGCAGTGCTTAACTCTTGTGCCACCAGGGAGGCCATCAAACTTTGTTTTTTTGTTGTTTTTAATTTTGGAATACGGCCCCTATCACCCTCTCCTCAACTCCACAGATTTCTCATAGTCTGCCTAAGAGGTTAGTGGTATTCTCATTGAGGTTCAGGTCAAAATTAGAATATACTTTGAGAATTTTGAAAAAGTCCCCACTTCAAGAAACTTGTCTAGAAGGAAAACTGAATTTCAAATAGTGTCTCCTACAACTTTTATATCCCTCCCCAACAAAAAAATTAAAATAAACAAGAAAAACATACTTAGAATTATGTTTAATTGTGCTTTAAGCACAATCACAGCATACAAAACAACCACATACAAAAAAAATACCCTTTTCTTTCAGTTTAGGCATTTTGAAGATTTGGGTTCAATTTTTGAATATTTAAATTAAGTAACTGGAGTCTTGAATATATGATCTTAGCTGTTATAACTCTGGCTAATCTTGGTTAAGCTTGTAATGTGTTGCTTAGAAAAAGACAACTTAATCTTCTTATTTTTTATCCCCAGAGAGAAGTTTATGCATATGTAATCAGACTAATCCTGACTAATAATTAAACTAAGGGTCTTCAAGCTTCATGATACTGTGAACTTGTCCTAAATCCCCCACTGTCTCTAGCAGTTCACTTAAATTGGAAGTTTTCTGGAGTGATTTGGATGTTGTGTAAGTGTGTAGAAGTGAATTGTGATATTTTGCAGAAGTTTTTCCTTTAACTCATTTGACTCCTTTTTCTTGAACTAGATGAAACAGATTAAGAGAAAAATATATTAGTGATATGTGTTTTATTAGCTTAGTGGTAATAACCCTTTTGAATGGTAAAAAGGTCAAATGCCACATGGCCTAAACTTTGGAGACTTTGCAAAGCAGTAAAAAAATACACAAATGAGGCCTCCCCGGTGGCGCAGTGGTTGAGCGCTGGGTTGCGAAGCTGCCCACAGCCTCTGTGGCGCTGGTTCAATCCCCGGCTGCTCCCGGCCACCGGAGGAGGGTCCCACATGCCGCAGACCTCTCCTGCCGCCCGCTGCTCCCCTCAGCAGTGTACCTCGGTCCTTCTGCCTGCTCTGCTCCCCGCTCTGGCTCTGGTGAATTCTCTCACCCTCTTGTGCTTCTGACTGTACCCAGTGCTTGTATAAATAAATAAATAAATAAATAAATAAATAAATAAATAAATAAATCTTTTTAAAAAAATACACAAATGGGGGGGCGGAGCAACATGGCGGCGAGGAGACGCTGCGAGTAAGATCTCCCATTAAAAAAAGTTAATAGGGAGGAAAAGCGGCAGTCCCAGTGAGAACTGGGACACGGAAGATAAACGGGTGACGCCAGCGAACTACCCCGAAGAAGAAAGTGGCCATAAAAGAGGACTAGAAGGGAGGGAAGCGCAGAACCCTGCTCCCCTCCCCCGCCACAGAGGCGGCACTCTCCGACCGGCAGAGAGGAGGAAAACAACAAACCAAAACGGCCCACAAAAACAAACGAGGCAGCAAGCGGGACTGTGAGTGGAAAGGAACTATTGCAGCCACCACACCCCGTGAACGGGAGCTGAGGCGAACCCTGCAGGATCCACCGTGGCGGTGAGGAACGGCTCCGGGCGCCATTAGAGAAGAACAAAGACCCCCGGGAGACGCGCACACAGCCCGGGCTGCCGGTAAGCTTGCGCGGAAACGCGGCGCACTCGGGGAGCTTGAAAAGCAAGTGCAGACCTGGATCGCGGCTGCCCAGGTCCCCGCGCCCTGCGACCTAGGCTTGCGGGGAGACGACCTAGGCTTGCGGGGAGACGCGCGGAGGTCCTCACTGACATGAAGGTCCCTCCTGAGTAAGCAGGAACCAGGCGCCCAGGCACGGGAGCCGGGTGCAAAAGGCGCCATTCCCGCGCCACTGAACTGGGCTACAGCCCGCGTCCTGGACCTGAGGGCTTTGAACTGAGACCCGGGGCACGAAAATTCGGGGCGTGGGTTCTCCACGACAGTGGGGCACAAGGCAGACACAGCACCCCAAAGCTGTTGAGGTGTACCCTACCATTCCCGCTCTGTTCTCTGTCCCACGGGGTGGGGGGAGGCGAAAAACAGCCCCCAAGGACAATAGGAGAGATCTCTGGCGCCACCTAGCGACCAGGAAAAAAAAAAGTCACTAACACCCTATAAAACAGGACATTTCTTAAGACTCTTGAAAAGGGCAGAAGGTTTCTGGAGGACCCAGTGGCCAGCCGGGAAGTTATTCACGCCAGGCCCCTTCCGACCAGCAGTCTGAGCCCACAGAGGGAGCAGGCACCCACGTCCGGGGCAGACCGGGGGCGCAGAAGAGTGTGCCTGAAACCGGAGGCGCAGGGACTGCATCCTGCTTCGCCATTTGAGAATAGGGACATTTCTTCAGTAAAAACTGCCTAAAACCAGCAGAAAGCTCCCCAGAAGACAGAGATGGCTCCTGGAAGAGCCAGAGGGGAGCGGAGAAGTTCACCCAAGATGTCAGTCAGTCCGAGCAACACAGTGTCCCAACGCATACGACAAATTAGAAAACAGACAGTAGGGAGTAGAAGAACCACACGCAACCTAAAAACTCCTCAGGAAAGAAGCACACCACAAAAAGAAAACCACTCCCAGATTGCAACGACAGCAACTTGGAAGAACTTCTGAGCCTTCCAGAAAGAGAATTTAAAATTGCCATGATTAAAAAGTGATAGATCAGAAGAAGGAAATTGAGTCCCTAAAGAGGGAAGTAAGAGAAATGCAGGAGATCAAAGAATTAATGGAGGAACTAAAGAACTCTGGAAAGCAATGAAAGCAGAATAGAT